>NC_044590.1:6990101-7215101 GCF_901933205.1 Camarhynchus parvulus | reverse complement strand
GCAAATATTTTCCATAACCACCAAATAATTAAGTTTGTCCAGTTAGGACAAATTAATTCTAAATTTCCATTCCCCCCCCCTCTGCTAAGCAGCACAACAGTAGCAAGCAGCCCTGCTCATGGGTGTGAGCAGGTATTTCAGCAAAATATAAAGGTAAGAAATCACAGCACAATACTAAGTAAGAAATAATTATTAAAACTTTAATCTAGATGTGTCCACTCTTCATAATGCCAGCAGTTTTGTCCTTCAGCACAACTGAGCACTTGGGCTGTTCAGTTCTGCTCGCTGCCCAAACTAGCCAGAGATGCTGATGGCTCTGTAGCCAAGAGATCTGCACTGGCAGAAGCTGGGACAGCAGCTCACAGCAAGTCACTTGCCAGATAAATGGCTCCCCCCAAACAGGGCTTCAGCTATAAAACAGCAAGATGGTTTAATACTCTAATATACACAGAGAATTACTTTTAAGCGTGGGCAAGATTTATATTTGTGATCATCTAAACATCAACAAAGAAGGCCAGACCCGCGCTACACTGGCTTGAAGGAACCTCACTTAACACAATTCAAGCTAAATGTAGACTAAAATGCTAAAAAACAAGACACTTGAAAATAGCACTTAGTGTAAAAACATAAGACAGCTATGCCAAATGCACACAGCTGTGTGGCCAGTCTTTATCAAAAACTCTTCTGCAGGAAAGGGCTTCAGCCCACTAGCCAGAGACAGGGAGCAGATTAGGAATTTTTATTTAGTTAGGTATAAAATATCTGTATGCAATATCAAAACTTGGTTTAGTCTCTAGAGAAGATGGGGTCTGTATACACAGCAAGGCCAGGAGGCACTGCTGAAATGCCATGGGCTCAGGTGGAGTTTAACTACTCAGTACAACAATGAAACCAAGCATAGGAGTTCAGACTGAGCAGCCATAGAAAAACAATTGCTCCCTCTCTCCCTGCCAAGGGAGTGGAGAGGGATGGGATCTCCCAGCAGTTGTCACATGGATGTGGATGCTCATCAGCACCGGAATCTGTCTGAGAAGTTGGGAGACTTTGGCACAGTCAGTGGTTGATGACTGGACTTCACTTCCAGGCTGCGGTATTTGCGTATTGGGTTTGCCTTGTGAACCTGTGGAAAAATAAATATAAGCAAGGGCAAAACAAAGCAAATGGTTGCAGTTGTGATGAAGCTGAAATGTGCAGGTGAGCTGTGGATGAGGTGAAGGCAAGCATCTGCCTGAGACCACCACACCACCCTGGGCACTGGAGCGAGGTAGTGGGAAAATGCACAGCACATGTTGGGGTTGTGGGTTTTACTAAGATCATTCTGCTATGATAACTACACATGTGCAGCTCCAAAATTCAGCCATCTCAGCACAGCTGCCTTCTTTGTTTGCATGGTTTTATAGGTTTGATTTTTTAAAACCAGTTGTGAAGTTAGTGAATCATCAATTTGCAAAAGGGAACCTTGAAAAGGCAGTTTTAGCACAGCTCAACTGTGACATTAGCTCCATAAGGATATTCCCACATTCCTTTGGGTTACTTTATAGCCCTTGCTCTGAAACAGCTCACTTACCATTTCTTGTCGTAGCTTAGCAACTTCTTCCTTTTCACGCTCCTCTTGTTCCTGCCTGATCTGCTCCTCATACCTCTCCTTTAAGGCTTCTGCGTCTGCCAATCGCTTTTCAAATTCTTGCCGTTCTCTTGCTCTTCTTTCTGTTGCCAGCTCAAAGCTTTCAGGAACTACAGAACCAGAAAGGCTCTCTAAGTTTAGAAATAGAGGAGATAACATTGGTTCAAAGACAATCAGGTAAAGCAGAGCAGCACTAATGTCAATGGAAGCCTCCCTTTGGAGAGCTTCCCCTTGGCAAGGGTGGTTAGGAGATACCTCCAGGCTTCAGGAAAAGAGAAAACTTTACTCCCAGACGTGAGCAGTGTTAATGCAGACGTCACCCCGTCATGGGTGTTCTCATGGGAGGGAGCAAGCACACAATTGTTAGTACAAACAAGCTTTTGGCTGGTTTTGTGCTCTACAAATCTCAGCCTACCCAAGCAGTAGATGCCTTCATCTCACTAGAAACGGGAGGGAAAGACTGACAGCGCTGCAGAAATGCCAGCTGTCTCTGCAGGGAGCTCCTCACATTCTCAGTACCCTTATCCTGAGCTGGCACACATCAATCATCTGCCAATTGCAGCAGAGCTTCTAAATACAGCTGCCATGCTGGAGCAGGACAGGGGGGTGGAGAGGAAATCCCCCTGCTCCCAGGGGACACGAGCTGTTAGGCAATTAGTTGATTAAATGCAAGGCACTATTGGCTGTGCTGATGAAGAAGAGGCAACAGCCAGAAAAAACATCACTCAATTGCCTCAGTTCTGAGCTATCAACCAAACCCGTGCAGCAAGTACTTGCAACTCTACCTGATAGCATCCTATGTTCCTTTTTGGGCACAAAAGGCTCCTGGTAAACCACTGTGTTGGGACGAGCTTTAAAATATGCTGCCTCTTTTTGCTTTTTCAAGTCTTCTTCAAGCTGCAAGAGAAAAGAGCATATCAAGTGCCAGGCAGAAAGAGACCATCTTCCCCTAACCCAGACTCCAGCACTCCCTACACTGGAAAAGCCATAGTGACTCAGTCAAATAATTTCCATAGGAAATTATATTAAAGCCAAAAATTGGTGTCACTTGTTGCCTGACAGTTGCTTTGCCAAAAAATAGCCTGAAGAAAGTTTCAGGTGTCCACTGCAGACTTCACATGAGAAAAGCAGTGTAATATTTATAAATTCCTGGAGATAGTCAGCAAAGAGATTCAGCTGCACAGAGCTGGTGCTTAGAAAATGTCCCACAGCTGTTCGTACAATTGTGGTAAATCCCATAATTTACCACTAAGTGAAAAAAATAAAAACAAACCATTGACCAATCCTTAACCCAATAGCACAAGTCTCATACCAAGTACAGAAAAATTCCAACTCAGCTACTGAGTCACTTCAAGGATAACAGTTTCTCTAGTCAACCACAACTCCAGCTGATTTAAGTCTGGTCATTCCCATTACCCTTTTCATCCTACCTGCTGTTTCCAGCTCTGGAGCTTGGCAGCTCCCCGTTCATCCACCTGCAGATGGAATGGCTCAGGCTGAGTTGCGCTTTTGACCTTCTTTTCCGGCAGTTTAACTTCGTCAAAGTAAGGCAGAGGCAGCGCTTTGAACTTTGGCACCTGAAACAAACAACTCAAAATATTTCTTGTCCTTTCCTCGGAGGCTTAATAGACAACAGCAAATCCTATCACACTCTACTGAAGGAGTAGAATCCAAGGTAGCTTTTGTTTCTTACCTCTTCCTTCTGTAGTTCTTCTATTTTTTTCTCTTTTTGTATTTGTCGCTCTCTGTCCCGGGCATCGAAAGAGAAGGGGCAAACTTCCACATGCCTTTGTTCTGGCATTTTGGGTTTGAAGGGCACTCCATAATGTGGCATAGGATTAGCTTTGATCACAGCCACCTCCTCTTTTTCCTAAAGGGATATTAGCATTAGGATCTGATTTTTTACTTTTGTATAGGCTGCAACTCCTGCCAAGCAAAGCCACAAAGAGCTTTGAATGAGCTCCTTTGATAAGGGGCACAGCAGGGTCACACAAACAGTGGACACTGCAAAAATTAGGAATCCAAGAAGTACCAATTTACTGGCATCCTGAACCGCAGGCCCAATTCTTCCTTTTATGAAACCACTCTCAATTCTAGTACTCATTCAAATTTGACTGTAATTATTTAATATCCTCTTGACAAGAAGGAAAGGAAGAAGGATGTGAAGCTTTCAGAATCCTGCTCCCCACCTCAGGGAGAAGAAAGGTCATGTGTAATATCTGCCTTCAGTGACAGAATAGGGAAGGATGAGAAATCTAAGCAGTTCACCTTCCTCATTTATAGCAGCAACACCTCAGAAACCCTCATCAGTGCCCTAGCATTTAAATTATTTCATTTTTAATGAGAATTCAGTTTCTGTAAAATGAGTAGCAATAACCAGATTGTTTCAAGTGAATGGCACAGGCAAAGGTAACCACAGGAGGAACTGCTCACAGGAGGGAAGGAAGGGGCTTCCAACCCCAGAGCATCCCATCCACATCCAGAGGCACAGCAGGCACTGCAGTGAGAGCTGGGCCTGGCTCCAGCTTGTCACAACTGTTACCTTTTCCTCCTCTCTGCCAGACACACGGGTCCTGCTTCTCAAGGAAAAGGCTGGAGACTTGGCGACTGTAAGAGGAAGTGCCTTCTTCTCTGGAACACCCTGTTCAGAAAAGCCAGTAAGGAGTTACCCAAGGCAAGTGCCAAGAAAACGCCTCAGAGAAACAACCTGACAGCACAGGATGTACCTACTGCAGTTCTTACCTAATGACAGACATTGTTTACTGAGATCATTAAACACATAATGCAACATAGCTACAAACATTTTGAAGCTCATTGCCACCAATTCCCAAGCCTGGGTATTATTAAACTTCTTACCACAACATCCTCCAGGATTTTTGTGGGACATGGCCTGGAATGGAATTCGGAGCGCTCTTCATCCTGCTGCTTCTTACTCTCACGCTCCTGAATCCTTTTTTCTATTTCCAACTGAAAGCCAATAGGTTGGGTGAGCTTCTTCACAGGTGGTTTCTTGGGCAGGAGTGGCCCGCCCTCAAAGATTTTGTGATTGACTTCTCGTGCTTTGAATTTGAACCTATGCAGGAACAATGGAGACAGTCACCAGTTATATGTTGTATGTTAGTGTGCAGCTATAGTTAGCAATTCTTCCTTTGCCTTGAAAACAGCAAGATTAATAAGGAAAATATTATGGATTGTTTTCCTAGAAATCCAAACCTTTGCCTATAGGAAAGTTTTGAAGTGCATGCAGGCTGCATTGCTATATTGGGTTTGCTTTACTCATCATAAGCTGTACTCAACCCAAGATCGGCTCTCCTAAGAGCACGTTCTTCAAAAAGAATTGTTTATATTTCACTCCCCCTACAATCAGAGCTAAAGAATTATGAACAACCTAAAGCAATCTCAATCATCCCCTGGAGGACTAGGGTAAGCCCTTACTTACTGTTGAATTTTCTCTATTTCCTCTGCTTCTAACTCTGCAGCAGTTTTGCAGGTGACAGGTCTCGAGCGCTGCTTCGTTCGCAGCACTGGTGTTTTGGGGTGTGTGGGCCCAGCCTTCACTGGCTTTTTTGAAACTGAGCCTACAAATTCAAGTCACAGAGACCAGCAGTTAATGGCAAGGCCTGCAACAATCACAGGCCATTTGCTCAGAGTAGTCAAAGCATCTCTTGCTCTGGACACAGCCAGGACAACTCACCCTCCTCAGATTTCCTGCTCCTCAAATGGTAACGAGGGGGTGTGCGTTTTTGGAATGCTTCTACCTGCTCAGCAAAGGACACATATTCTGTTGTGGCTTCTTCATGTTTTCTTTTGTTTCCCTGGGACAGATTGAAAGGTTTGGGGACAGTGTGTCCCTTTGGCATTCGCACCTGGAGACAGAAAACCACAGTCAGTATGGCCAGGAGGTTTTGATGACATTTCCTTTCCCCACTGACGCACAGTATCTGTCCCTTCCTCTCACTGCAAAGAGGATAACACTTGTGCTTAATGTGAGGTGTTAACAGTCTGAAAATGCACAAGTTATATTGGGAACCTCTATTGAGCAGATTAAAGCACAAAGTGGAATGACTGGAAGATCTGACATGAAAGGGCTCCTTTTTCCACAAAGGTTTCTTTGGAGTCTTGTGGCAACACAGACACACAGGAAGTCTGCAGTCACATTTGCACAACACCTGCCTCCTGTGGTAACCTCTCTGTGGGTATCAGCCCATGCATTGCAAAAGGAACAGGGAGGTGATGGCAAGAATCAGTGAGCTGAGTGCTGGCAACACTCTGGCTCTCACCGGAGAAGGGGGATGCTTCCTCAGGACTGCTGCAAAATCCAGCTCCTTGTACTCATTCCCAGGCTGGCTTTCTGCATTCTGTTTAATTCTATTCTCCGTGCAGAAGTGAAAATTAATTGGCTTTGTTACTTGACCAACAGGTTTCTTCACAGGTTGTCCTAGAGAAAAAGAACATGTAAGGATGGGAAGACTTTTGCTGTGGGGTACAATTTGTGGAAATAAAAAAAAAGCATTTGATTTCTGACAACTAGGTATATTTTTAGAGAACTCATCTTTAACATTTCAAAATATGACATAACCCAAACCCACCTGTTTCCAGGCAGTTTAGGGGCTGATCTACATTAAATGGCTCTTGGTATTTATTGCAAAGTCTGAAATGCTTGTTTTCAAAGGTACTTGCACAGCTCTGTGCAGCACTCTCCAGCTGAGCCCAATGCAGCTCCATTCAGCAATTCAGGCAGAGCCCACCTGCTCCAGCAATAGCTGCTTTCAGAGACTCCTCATTCTTCTTCCGCAGCTCCATAACCTCCTGCTGCAACTGCTGCATCTTTTCCAGCTCCTGCTCCTCTGTACTCTTTGCCTTGCTAGAAGGTTTGGTCCTCCTGCATAAGAACATTAAAAGCTAAGATATGCCTTTCTGCTTCCCTGGTTATTAGCATGATGTTTGTGCAAGGAACATGCTTATATCCGGCATCACTGCAGGAGCATCACCAGTTATAAAAAGAGATCTGCTTGGGTTTTGTTTGCTCAAGAAAACTCACAGCTAGCTGCTATTCTGCAGACCCATTTGCTGTGTGCATTCTCAATCCATTAGGAAGAACAACTTTTTCCTCAAAAGAAAAGCAAAAGCTTTCCTGTGCAGAGGTTCAGCCAGTGAAGCACATTTCATCCTAATACTGTTGCCTTGACCCAGTGTTTACTAAATGTGATACCATCACATGCTAAGTTGAAGCTGAAAACACACAGCCAGGACTGTCACCTAAATCAACTGTGATTAGCACACAAGTCACAAGAAAGCCACGTACTTCAACATTGTTGGCGTGGAGGGCACGGTCTGTTTGCTTTTCCCTCTCCCTGGAGAGAGGTCAGGATCCTGCAGGGGCTCTTTCTTTGTGGACGTTTCTGTCACCTTCTCTCTGCTACCAGAACTAAAAGAAAAAGTTGTTAGGGCAAATCCTTTGAATACACTGTGTTCTAAATAAGTTACCACCTACAGCTCTCACCACCATGCATAACATCCCAACACCTGGTGAGGTCTAAGGCATGCCAGGCTGGCCTTACCTCACCCCAGGCCCAGGTATAGACCATCCAGCTTTCTTTGGTACTCTAAGGCTGCAGAAGGGAAGATGAATTGCTGAGTTTTTGGAACTTTTCTGGAGAAGGGAGGTACACTGTAGATCATTGAGATACAGCAGTGTTTCAAAGATCACACTTCAATTTCCTGACCTCAAGCTTATCACCATATGATACTTTAGTGGTTAAGTTAATTTGAGAAATATTTTGGCTGTGACTCTTTCATAGCTAATGACTGCCTGATGACTTCTGGATGGATAAGTTCAGACAAATTTAAAGCTGACAGACACTGAGTAAGAAGGTGAAGAAGGCCTTGCTTATTTAATTCACATCTCCACCTCCAAACAGAGCAATTCCTTTAGCATTTACAGCCATTTCTTGTTCATAAAACTAGTATCAGCAACCAGCTCCAGCCACTACCCCCTAACCTTCCTGTAAGAACTGTCTCAGACAGGCAAAAACCCTTTCCAAAGAAATAGCTGTAGCCCTTTTCCCAACCCTAAACAGAAGGACTTGGATGACATACAGTCTCATTTTCTTCAAGGGTGGAACATCTTCCTTATTTTCCAGGGCATTAGCAATTCTCTCTGCTTTGATTCTGCCTGGCTGCTTGCGCTGCTGGGTCTTCCCCTGCTTTGTAGCCAGTCTCCTGCCCGGTCTAGGGTAGAACAGAAAGCAGAGGTCAATTTTCCCACAGATCTGAGTACACATCTAAGCTGGATAACACATTTATGTCAGTGCATCCCCTAACTCCACCACACAAATTGTGTTTAACACAACAATCCAAAGGCAGCATGATTTATTAAAGTTTAACAATCCATAAACTAAATATTCCTTGCTATATATGAGCATGCAGAGCCCCTTGCATTCATATCAAGAATGAGTTCTGCCCAAGTCAGGCAGATATAAACAAAGAAACTTTATAAGCCACCTCAGTTTCAGATATCCTCACATTCCAGAAGCTCCTGGTGCTGCCGAGTCTCATTTGACAAGTATGTGAGACACTGCATTACATTTCCACCCTAGAGACTGCCCCTCCAGCTTAGCCAGCAGATCAGATGTCCCAATGCACCATCTCCATGTTGGAGAACTCCAGCCCCACAGGATTCCCCAAGAACAGCTTAGAACTGCAGATCCTGAGAGCAAGGACCTGCTTAGTTACACCATCATCAATCATTGTACAAACTGAACATAAATATTTCACCTCTGAGGGGCCTCTGCAGGGGCAGCAGCTCTCCAGGTTGCCAGGGACCCGATGATATTCTGAGGGACTGCGTTGCCCTGGGCACATTCTGCTTCACCATCATTTTCACCTGAGAAAGGGGCAAGTGTCAGCTCATCTATACACACATATACAGAACAACAAGTAAAACCACAGGAGACCTTGCAGATAAGAGTTTATGAAGATGGCCCCACAAAAGCCAGACAGAGGCCTTCCCATTTTGTCAATGAAAAGCAGTTAAAATTTATTTATTCCCTCCCTGCCACACCACGCCAGCTTACTCATTGCTACTTCTTGTGAAGGGACAGAAGACAGAACAACATCAGGCTTTGACAAAGCAGGGCTGCAGTGTGAGACCTTTGCCAGATTTTCGGCAGGAGGGACATTCTCCAGATTGGCTTTTTCATCTGTAAGGAAAGAAAGACTTACATTATACACACATTGTTAGGAATTGCTTACAATACCCCAGGATATCATTATGAGGTTAACAAAGGCAAGTTACACATGACAAAATTTAAATACAAAAAAACAGAGCAAAAGAAACCTCATACATTCAACATCATGACTAATTGGCACAGAAGCCAGGCAGGCCCAAAACAAGGATCACACCAAGGTGTCACCCAACAAGGAACACCTCAAGGAGTTGGAAGCAACTTACCAAACCAGGAGTCTGTATTGTGCACATCATCCTCATTCAGAGTTGCAAAATCGATGCAGATGTTTGGGACATCAAAAGAATAACGGGATTCTGGCTTAGACATCTTCACAGTCACACTGTCCCCAAGAGTCCTCTGTCTGCACTGCTACAGCCCTTTAGACAACAACAGGGAATCAGTGGAATCATCCCCCACCCCTCTTCCTCTGCAGAGTTTCTAGAGACAGGCATTGGGACAGCCTTTGGGGCATCCCTTCTTGCACTTCTCACCTTTGGGCAGAACTCCTCATGAGCAAAGCAGAGTTTTATCCTACTGCTGATCTGCAAAGCTAAGGATATTTCACCTCTGTTGACATTTGCAGGTTCAAAACTATCAGAAAGACCAAGTTTTGACAGGATTTTTTCTGTACCTGTGGGTGCCAGAATTGTATTTTTTAAGGAGTAAAGTACAAAGCTTTTCCAGAGAGTGACTGATTTCCACTTTCTTCCCTCACCACACACAAAGAAGAGTTCTTACCCTTACAAGATTTACAAACCTGATGAGATACACTCCAGAGCACTATAATGCACAGCATCTCTCTCTGAAGGGCTACAAAAAAAGGTGCTCTTCTGTATAATAAATTGATTTTCAAAGCAGGAAGAGGGTTCTGTAGAACACTGTAACTGGGCAAACAGTCAGAAGGAGGGCAGTGTCAGGCCCTCTTGCATTCCTTAGCACTAGCCCAAGGCTGGCCAGGCTATAAACAAACTGAGCACTGTGACCCATGTCAAACAGTCCCTGCAGTTAATTAATGAAGCACTGACAGCAAGAGGAGTCCCTGTGTCAACAGGTGATATTAAACTCAACGGAACAGGAATAAAGCCAGTGACAAAGTTATAAACCCTGAAATTACACAAAACCTTCTTGCAAAGGTGCTTTTGTGATGCCTTGAACAGCTGTGAGGCAAAGCCCACGAGGATGTTATAAAATACTCCCCAAGGAAATCACCTGAACTTTTCTTTTATGAATCCAAGTAATTCCAAAGCAGCATATTCCTAACCCACAGACCCTCAGCCCTTAACCACCTGTTCTAGGCAGACCACACATGGTTCAAAACCCAGACCATCTGGGTTCCTCAATAAATAAGAAAATGGTCAAGAGTAAAGCAGAGCAGTGTTTAGGGGGTACCATGCTGGCCCCCGAAGATGGGTGCACTGAGAAGCCTCCAGCTCCCCAGAGCAGAGCTGTGATAGTCAAAGGCAAGAATGTCATTAGAGAAGCACCAGCTACTTGGCTGGGAAGATGTCAAGGTAGGGCCCAAAGAAGGCAAACAGAAGAATTAGAGCCAAAACCAACTGTAACTGAGCTCGAGACATGGCTGGAATCAAATGCTTTCCTACTGCCCTTAATCAAGATAGAATTTCTGTCAACACTTCAGACTTTTTTAAAAATCAAATGCGTCATCTGCATTCTCCCCTCACCCTCTCCAGTCAGAGTCAGAGCTCTGGGCATCATGTTTCACAGCTACTTGTGCCCACTGCTACATTGCTGCAGTTTGCAGCTTTTTACTGAGTAGAGCCGATATTCCACAGTGTCATCACCCTCATCACCGACCTCATTGCTGACCCCTTCTCTCTCCCCTCTATCCCAGACAGAAGAGAATAATCAGAAAAAGGATTGTATCACTGCCTCAGTTTCATACTCTGTTTCTTGAAAGAGACAACAGGGAGATAAAAGTTATTGCGACTGAACTCCAGAAAGTCCATTTCAGTCAGATGAACTCATGGCATCTGCTTCTCAAATCCCTACATATCCTCCAAGTCCTGCCTGGAACAGGACTGATGGTGAAGCAGCAGCTCACTGAGAGGCATCCTGCTCCTCCACCCACCGACTCAGGCTGGGACAGGGATCAGCCAGGAATGCTCTGGTGATTTATCACTCCTGTGCCCACCATGAGGCATCTGCAAACCCAACAGGCTCTGCCAAGCACAGCCCACTCCCTGCAGGCATTTTAAAACACCCCATCATGATTCTGACAGCACCACCACATTTATCTCAATCCAAAATTCTTTCTCTCCACCGCAGCATTCATCCACCGGAAGGGAGGCGTGGAAATTTTCCCTCATTAATAGGGACATTCCCTAATTAGCAGGCAGTGTGTGCATTTCCCAGGCGTGATTACAGGCACGCTGTAATCCTACACAGCTCGGCGTGGATTTAAAGCATGACCCTGCTCTCCCCCACATCCATCACCTCCCGTGCCGACACGGGTGTCTGCAGCCAGCCAGCCGGGGAACCCTCACCCCCGTTCTGCAGGATCAGCTTTCACCTGGTCTGCAGAGTTGCCCAGGCAGGAAAGGAGGATCTGATCTTCTCTCCTGCAAAAAGACGCCCATTCCTTAACTTAATTAAAACTTTCTAGGTCTGCTCTCTCACTGACCTAAACGTGCCTCCAGAGCAGCACAGCCGTATCCACAGGGAGGAACGGGCAGTGGTTCCTCTGGACATCAGGTTTCTTTTGAGTAACTACACTTTGGCACGTTCCAGAAGAGTGCCTTGGCATGGTTTAGATTAGTTAGCTTTGAAAAAGGATTACACTAAGTTGGAACAAGCATTCCTATCCCAGAATAAGACTGATCCAACAGCAAGTGCAATAGGTATTTTGGAATAACTTCACACCTCACTCTAATCCAAATTAGCTTTAAAATACTGACACAATTCCATCACAGATGTGTTCAGTGTCTTTGTCTTAATGTAGTTGTGAGTTTTGTGCCAAGAGCACAGTTTGCCTGGGCAAAGAATCTTCCCAGCCATTTAGGCCGTGGTGTTGGAGATAGGATGCAGCATTCCAAGATGAGAAATCAAGGACAGAGGGAGAGAGAATGGAGGAGTGTGGGAGAGTAGCAAGGACAGGACAGGAACACAGAAAGGTTGCGACAGGACAAGTGGGAATGGCTTCAAACTAAAAGAGGAGAGATTTAGATTGGATATTAGGCAGAAATTCTTCCCTGTAAGGGTGGTAAGGCTCTGGCAAGGATTGCCCAGAGAAGCTGTGGCTGCCCCATTCCTGGAAGTGTTGAAGGCCAGGTTGGACAGGGCTGGTCCAGTGGAAGGTGTCTCTGTCCAGAATGGTGATGGGGAGTTGGAGCAAGATGAGCTTTAAAGCCCCTTCCAACCCAAACCAGTCTGGATCCTGAGGAAGGCAGAGAGATCTGCCCTTTCTTGCCACCTTGCAACGTAGATAAGGCCCTGGCGAGCTGGAGATGATGCCTTATCACAACACACCACTGGAGCTTCACAAGTTACAAATGTTACTTATGGCAAATCCTACCAGGATCAGAAAGCCCAATAAACAACAACAGACACACAAGAGGCTATTCCAAGTCACACCAGCAGATAAACACAAAGCCAGCTGATCCACATGCCTCAGAACTCAAGACAGGCAGCCAGGAATGAGCAAGAGAAGCTTCCCCAAGGCTGAGGCAGCTGCATGGGAACGTGCTCCAGCAATTCCAGGGCTTTCTGCTGGGCTTCAACACCAGCTGCCACTTAAACAAAGGATGCTGCACTAACCAGGCAGCTTTAATTCAGCCTGGCAGCTTCTTCATTGCCCTGCAACCCAGAGTTTTCTGGTTTTTTTTAATTGGGATAATAATCCAAAGGTCCTGGATGCTTTTCAGGGGTTAACATGTAAGTTAGAGCATTAGAAAGCGATTATCATGCAAGTTAGAGCATCTCTGAAGTTACAGTCCTGTCACAACAGCCCATCCCATGAGAACCATCCCACCACAAAGCCAACACCCGAACTCCCTCTGTAGGACACTGACAGCCTCAGGAAGTCACCCTTCACCCTTGCATCTCCCTGAGCAGGGTTAAGTGAACACTTCCAACACGCTCTAGATCTACAGCTTCTCCCTCCTCTCTCAAAGTGCCCCTTACTCAAAGTTCAACTGGGCTTTTCTGCCGCACAGAATCAACAATGGATTCACCATTCCCCAGAACGCTGTTGTTCCATCATTTAATGCTCAGACTGGGAGACAAAGCCTTTAACGATCCCCAGGTGAGAGCTGAGCCTGCAGAAAGCTCCGCAGACCACCCCGACCGGCTGCCAGGGCAGGGGAAAGGCTCTGGCACAGCCTTTGCTGTGCTAACGGCCCAGACCCGCCCCCATTCCCAAAAATAAACAGCCCTGACATCTTGTGCTCCCTAAAAAAGATCCCACAAGTTTCAGAAGACACGAAGATGGGACATTCTAAGAATAGATGTTCAAGGAAAATAAAATTATTTTTAGCTAGCACAGCCTCAACTAATTGTTACATTAAGTTGAAGGTCCTCTAGATTAAAAAAAGCCCCGCATAAAAATAGCTCCCCGAATGTTTTCTCTGTTACTTGGGCCGGGTATTGCCTGGTTCGCTTTCCTCCTTTTCCTGGGAAGCAGGATATGGATTGAGAAGAAGTTAGAGAACTTTCCGTCGTGAAATACACCGTTCCATCAGATTTCGTCGTTGTTTAAAGACTTAGAGCTTTATTTCACTGCCGAGGCACCCACCCCACCGTAAGGCACACGCCTGGCGCTCCAGTACCGGGAACTCCCGCCACGGCGGCTCCTCCCGTTACCGGCCGCGGGCTCCGGGCTCGGCTTCCCCGGGGAACGAGGGATTCGCAATCAGCCCTCGGGGCTCCGTTACGAGCCCGCCCGCCAGGCGCCGTGATAGCTGCTCCGGCCACGGGCTGAGCGACCAGAGCCGCCTTCCACCTCCGTTCCCCAGCCGAGCCCCCGTTACTAATACCTGGGCTAGGAGTAGGCCCGGGGAACAGCCGCACCGCCAAGGCCGGAGCGAACGACCAGATATGGGGAAGGGCTGCGGGTCGGGGGAAGAGGGGCGAGGCCGGGGGTGTCCGGCCGGGGCCCCCGCACTCACCTCAGCAGCGCCGCCGCCACTCCGCGCGGCGCCTCTGCCGCCGCCGTTAACGGATTTCAAACAGGGCTCGGCAGTCCGAATCCACCAATCAGCGCCTGGCACACTCCCTTCGAGGCGCGCTGATTGGCTGGAGCTCTTGAGGACCCGGATAAGCGGACGCCGAGCAGCGCAGTTGCGCTCTTCCTGCAAAGCCTGACGGGAAAGGCAGTACATGTTTTCACAGCGCCTCAATGACCGGGCGAGAACTGAACCACAACTCCCGTAATGCACTGCGATACAAAGTAGACCAATCAGAAAAGACGATGCTTTGAATGTCGTTATGGGCGGCCTATCACCGGCTGGTGGGCGGGTCCCCGGAGCCAGTGTCAGCCGTGGGGGCGGGCAGGAGCCTACCGGAGCCAGGGTCTGGTACTGCGGCTCTGTCAGTGTCCGCTGCCCGGCTTCCACCCGCTGCTCCTCAGCAAATCAGCCCTTCTCACTGCTGGGCCCGGGGAAGGCTACTTCCACGGCCTAGTAAGACCGGCTAGGTTTCTCGATGCTATGAGGAGAAAGTACCCTTTGTGCAGTGGCATTGTCGACCCCAAGTGCTGCATAATCTTCCCCGCGGCCTTGCAGAAGGATGAGTAGCCAGCTGTTAACGGCGGGGCAGGACCCGGCTACCACAGTCGCTTTCACTGCTCCGGCACTACCCGCATAAACCTCCCCTCACAACCCCGCCACGGGCTCCCTGCGCAGTGTGGAGACACACAACACCCCACGTTAGTGCCAGATTGCTGTGAGGGGTTTGCGGCCGTGTCAGTGGCAGGGCCGTGCCCGCAGGGCGCGGCGAGAGCGAAGGCCCGAGCTGACCCCGCCATGGCCGGCAGGGGGCGCCAGAGCTCCGCCCTCCGCCCGGCACCTTCGCGCCTGCGCACCGGCCCAGCCGGCACAGCGCGTGCGCTCCGTGACCCCCGCGCAGTCCAACCGACGCTCCTCGCCCAGCCTCGAGGCGCCGTGCGCATGCGCACCGCCCCCCTTGCTGCCCCCTCCCACCCTACCGCACCCCCCCGGTCGCTCGGCGGGCGATGTGGAAGGAATCCCGGGAGTGCTGAGCGGGCCGAGGCCCGGCGGGGCTCCCGGCGACCTCCGGTGTCGCTGCCAGCCGGGCCCGCGCGGCAGAGCCGGGAAGGACGCGGACCCTCAGTCGGGCTCTGAGGTGAGGGGCGGGGTAGGGCAAACCTTGAGTGACGCGGGGCTCAGCCAAAGGGAGAGGCCGCAGCCGGGCCCCGCCCCCTCTGACCGCTGATTGGCTGGCGTGTCGGCTGCGCGGGCGCCGTGTCGGCCCTCGTGCGCGGCCCCGCCCCCCAGGTACGGCGACCGGTGGGGCCGGCCGGGGACCTGGGGGGGCGGTCCGGTGCTTGGGGGGGGGGGTGGTTCGGGGCTCTGGGGGAAGCGGTCCGGTGATTGGGGGGGGCAGTCCGGTGGCCGGGAGGACCGGCTACCCCCTGCAGCGCTCCCGCCTGCCGCTGCCCGGCGTGTCACCGTCCCGGCCGCAGCGGCAGCGCGCCGCTAACCGTGACTGGAATCGCTGCCGTAAGGACGCAGGGCCGTGCGGCGGCTCCCGCGGTGAGGAGCGCTCGCCGGTTTCAGCGGTTTATCCTCTCCGCCTGCGGGGAGCGAGGAGCTTCGGGGCGGCAGGAGCTGCGGTTACCGTCAAACCGGGCCGCCGTGATCCCTCGGTAGCGCTGCCCGTCCGCTGCTGCCGCCGCAGCCATTGAGTGGCGCCGGCGGAGGGGGCGGAGGCGCCGGGCCCTTTAACGGGCGGGGCGAGGCGGGGGCGGTGCTGTCGCGTTCCGGGCCGACCCAAAGCTCCGGCAGAACAAGAACCGCCTCCGCCCCGGCCCGCAGCCGGCCTGCCAGGCGCAACCCGCACCCGGTGAGATCTGGGGTCTGCTCGGAACGAGCCTGGGGGTCCCCGGGGCTCGAGGCTGCTTGCCGGGGGAGGGGGTGTTGTGGTCGGTTCTCCGTGCGGCTTCAATCTGGTGGCCCTGAGCCTCGGCGTAGAGCTGCGGGGTGATCTCAGTATAACGATAAGCTATCGGTGGTAATGGCGCGGGTGTATCTACGAGCTGTGGCATTAACCGTTTCGGTGCCTCTCTCCTCCTCTGTGCTAAGGTCAGATGCTTCCATCAGTCGCAAGGAAGAGGAGCAGAATCGGGACCTGCTAAGTGCTGATCTGCTTGTGCTCCGGACCATGGACTCATTGAGGGCGTCCCAGGTGTGAAAATGTACAGCAGTAACCGGGAGTTAGTGATTGACTTTGTTTCCTACAAGCTCTCACAGAAAGGATACAGCTGGAGTCAGCTGGAAGAGGAGGATGAGAACAGGACTGACTTTGCAGGGGAGGAGGACGAGATGGACGGGGTCCTCAACGGGAGCCCCTCCTGGCATGCAGCCACCAGCCACATAGTGAACGGAGCCACCGTGCACCAGAGCAGCCTCGAAGTGCACGAGATCCGTCGAGCAGCCGACGTGAGGCAGGCGCTGAGAGAGGCGGGGGATGAGTTTGAGCTGCGGTACCGGCGGGCGTTCAGCGACCTCACTTCCCAGCTCCACATCACTCCCAGCACGGCGTATCAGAGCTTTGAGCAGGTAGTGAACGAACTGTTCCGCGATGGAGTGAACTGGGGCCGCATCGTGGCTTTCTTCTCCTTCGGAGGAGCCTTGTGCGTGGAGAGCGTTGTTAAGGAGATGAGGGTATTGGTGAAACGCATCGTGTCTTGGATGACCACGTACTTGACCGACCACTTAGATCCCTGGATCCAGGAGAATGGCGGATGGGTAAGAACACCTCTGTGTGCTGGGGGTGGCTGCTTGTGCCCTCCCTTGCTCCAGGCTGGCAGTGAGGCCAGTCAAACCGGCAGCTCCCTGCAATGTTTGTGCTAGAGCTTGTCCTACCCCTTGCAGGGAGGATAAAAGGGTGTGTGGTCTTGCCTTCTGTGCTCTAAACACTGTCCCAAGAGGGTCAACCCACCGTGCTCAGATACATCTTCTCCATCCCTGGTTTTTCTCCTCCCTGGATGTTATGTAAAAGACGTGTTTTTCCAAGAGCCTTTGGAAATCTAATGTCATCCAAGCTTGTTCTTCAAGGAGAGCCGTGGCTCTGGGGTATGTTCCCAGTGTCATTAATAGCAGGGAGTGGAGCTTCCTCCTCTCCAAGGCAGTGTTGTGGTGGGCTGGCTGGTGGTTTGCAGAGGTAGCAGCTACTTCTTCATTCTGGGAACAGCTTTTGCCTTGCTCATGGTGAAGTGAATCCCACAGCAGATCTCGGTGGGTGGGTGGGCTCTGGGGCTCTCCGAGCTGGTGTGGTGGAGCCAGGGCTGAGATGGAGGCAACCTCTGTGCTGGGGAGCTGCTAAGCCTGCAGCTGCTTTTCCCTTGGCAGGGAGCAGTGCTCCCAGCTGCCCCAGCAGCAAACCCTGGGAGCTCTCAGTGGTGAGGTATTAACATGAATAAGCATTTCTTCAGGAAGCATTCTTGAAATGCCGGGTCCGGCTGTGCGGTGCAGCCTGGGACTGCCGGCGGGAGGTATATGACCTACAGATGTCTGAGTTTTCATTTGGCTTCTGCATCTTAGTGATTCCCTGCTGCTGTAACCTTTACCGGTTCCCACTGGAAAGAGTTCATGCTGTCAGGCATTGGCATCTGAGCAGTGG
This sequence comes from Camarhynchus parvulus, assembly GCF_901933205.1. Classification (NCBI taxonomy): domain Eukaryota; kingdom Metazoa; phylum Chordata; class Aves; order Passeriformes; family Thraupidae; genus Camarhynchus; species Camarhynchus parvulus. Next base: position 7,197,431 of record NC_044590.1, on the reverse strand, counting down.
GGAATTGCCTCCTTGCTGGGAGCTGAGGCCTGTCGGCCCCCTTCAGCTCGCGGTTCATTGGCAGAGCCCAGCATTTTGGGAAGGGGACAGGAGCCTTTGAGCCCAGCGTTGTGCTCTGCGCTCTCCTTGCAGAGAAGAGGTTCTCCCCAGCTCCCCATGCCTGGCCAGCAATGCTGGGGACCCCGGAGAAGAAGGGGAGCTGGTGCACCCAAGGGGAGGGAGCTGGTTCAGGAAGGGTGAAAAAATTCCAGGAATGTGACCGCCCTGGGGCACTGCCTGGGTGGGGCTGCTGAAGCAAGGAGAGGAGCTTGGTTTCGATTAATAGCCCGGGATCTGCTGGCCATTTCATCTGGCTGTATGTGGCCCATTAGCTCTCTCATCCTGCAGATAACCCTGGCCAAATACAGAGTTCCTTCCCCCTCCCTCTGCTTTTGGCTTTTAGAGCCACAGATTAGTTTTGGAATTAAGTGATCAAACTGGGGTTTCCAAGCTAGTGTGGCTGTTGCTGTTAGTGACGGATTGGGCTGTATCCTGGAGACCTAGGCGATAATGCAATCTGATTTTTTGTAAATGAACTCTCTGGGGGATTTAGATTAAATCACTGGTGGAAAATCACTGGTCCCTGCTTGTGGGGAATCAAACACCTCCTCCCTCTGTTCCCCACCCCCAACCATCACGATTCAGACTCTTCAATTTTTTTGTGTCTGTCTCTAAATTAATTGTTTGGAACAAATATTTGTTCAACAGATTGCGGAAGGGTCAGGACTCCTCTCTATCTGACCCGCCCACCAGCTCTGTCTTTGAAAAATGCCGTTTCCCACTCAGGGGACCGCCTTGCTCTCTTGTTCTAACCTTGAACCGGGCTTTTAACTTCCCTGCCCAGGCTGTGCCGCTGCCTGGGCTATGCTGGGAGCTGAATGGAAGTCGGGCAGGGGGGTGATGGCTGGAGTGTGGGGAGTCCACACCACCAGCCACCAAAAAACAGCACTGGGCAGTGTTGCTGCTGCCAGCCTGTTGCAAACCTTGAGTGCTCATTTGACATCTTGGCTGTAGCTTTCTTCCACTCTCAGCTTTCATCATGTTCCTTCCTGTAGGAAGCCATGCCACTCCACACCAAGGGACAGAGGCCATAAGAGCTCCTGAGTGCCTCACGTGTGGGGTGTGCACGGGGATGCTTTGCTTTCCTTCGCTCTCGCGATTCCAGCTGCAGGGAGAAAGCCACTGGCCTTCTGCCAGCTCTCCCTGCAAGAGGAGTGCCACCCTGCCCTGGCTGTGATGGAGCCATCCCTCTCCTGCCGCCCTGTTTGCACAGGGAGTCTGTTTGGTGCATTGGAGCTGTTAGAGCCTGTCCCATTCAAACAAAGCACTCCCGAGAGGTGCAGCAGGCAAGTCCTGGTGAGAGAGATGCAAGTTCTGGCAGGCCTGCTTGGCAGGGCCCAGGTGGTTTGTGTTTTGGAGCACTGCAGCACTTCTCTTCCTGGAAAGCCCCTCTAAAAGAGGGAAGGAGCATGGCTCCATAGCAAGTGCTGCACAGCCCAGTTGTGTAGGAAGCTCTGTTTCATTCCCCACCAGTGGAACAAAGGCAGCATAGGAGGGCCACGGGGTGCAGGTGCATTTGGAGGCTGCTGTGCGCTGGGCTGTAGCAGTTCTCTTGAGAAATCAAGTTTTGAGGCAAGGGGAAATAGTAAATCTTGCTCCATAACATTAACATAGAAGTGTTTTGTCACATTTACTGGCTCTGCCTTGGTTTGCCCTCTGCTCTGCAATCTGGCATTGGGAAAACAAACAAACAAGAGCAACCCAAGGGGAACATTTAATAACCAGCCAGAAGAGAGCTGCTGCCTTGGCAAGCCATCACATCAAAAAAGGAGGCTTTCCTGGGCCAATTGCTTTGACCAGGACCAGGTCCCACTAGCTGTGAAGTTGAAATGGTGATGCCAGCAGGGATTGGGAATTGTGGAGAGAGAAATCTGGTGAGTGGGAAGGAAGGAGGGGGAAGCACAGGGTGAACGGGAGAGAGCCTGGCAGGCAGAGATGTACTGACCGTGCCTAATCTGTTTGAGAAAGGAAAGTGAGCAGTAGTTCCTTCCTGGCTGTGACCCTCCAGTGCATGACAGCTTTTCCTTCAAGGCTAAATCCACATTCAGAGTGAGATTTAAAGAGGGTTTTCTGGATGAGCTTGGAGTTAGATCTGTGGATATAGAGTCAGGAGGTTTGTGGGGCATATGGTGGGGACCCACATGAAGGGGCTGCATCAGGCTAGAACTGAAAGCAAATAGCATCTTTAGCACCAGTCTGTGATATATGAATCCCAACAAACTGTACTAGGCTGATGGAGAATGAACTACTTCCTGCAATGGCTCAGTGCTTCCTGGGCTCTCAGTTGACCCTGGCCACACAGGACTTGGTGTGCTGGGACATGTGTTGTGTCACCCTGCAGAGGACTAAAAGCTTGTGATTCTCTTTGGGGAAAACCCTTTGAACATGTCAATATAGTAAGCTCATTTTTATCTTTTAAATTTTTTTTCTGAATGATAGGAAATGACTCAGCCTGGGTCATATGACAGCTCACAGCTGGGATTTCGTCCTGTGCTGGCTCCAGGCTCCTCAATGGTTTCAGGTTGAGAGTTAGACTTTGATTCCTCAGCTCTTTGAAAATGCTTTTTGGCCTTGTGTCCCAGGTATCCTGCACAAGCTGTCCCTGCCACTACCACATTTCCTGGGAGTGTGGTTTGCCAGAGTTCGGCCCTTCTGAGTGTTACAGGTTGGGTTTTGGGGATGCCCCGGCACTTCTAATCCTGTTTGAGATCACAGCCATTTGTTCCACGTGGTGGTCAACGTGCAGCAGAACTGACTCACTGGAAATGACTGAGCTTAGCCAAGGCCATGCTTTGCTGTCTTGAAGATGAATCCTATGGCTTCATCTCAGGCTGAGAGAGTTGGGGTTATTCAGCCTGGAGAAGAGAGGGCTCCCTGCCAGTGCCTAAAGAGGCTCCAGCAGAGGAAGAGGGGGACTTTGGACAAGGGCATGGAGTGATAGAACAAGGGGGAATTCCTCCCCACTGACAGAGGGCAGAGTTAGATTGGTTATTAGGAAGGTTCTCTGCCCTGTGAGGTTTATGAGATACTGGCACAGGCTGCCCAGAGAAGCTGTGGCTGCCCTATCCCTGGAAGCGTTCACAGTCAGGTTGGATGGGGCTTTGAGCAACCTGGTCTGTGGTGCTCAGCTGTACTGTTGCTTTGCACTTTGTCCTCGGCAATTATTTTTCAGCCTTGATCCCTTGCAGCTGAGATGATGGCCCCATTGTCATCACCTTCATGGGGTGAAAAAAGTACTGTCCTCCCACCAGAGGGGTTCCCCATGTCCCTTCACAGTCCTGGATATTCATCCCTGGCTATGGGAGGTGCCAGCAGTGTCCTGACTCAGGTGTCCTGCCTGGAGCAACCAGCCCAGGTAGCTGTATCCTCACTGACAGCTGGAGATCCTGGGCTCAGCGTGCAGATCCCTGGCAGCTCCTCACCCAGCCTTCGACCTGGGAGGCTTTTCTGCAGTGCTCTCCAGGAAATGCCATTGGAATGACTTCCACTGCAGCTTCCTGCCCGGCCCACAGCAGCATTCCTGCCGCTAGACCAAGAGCAATGCAGAGGCTGATTTCAGAGCTTTGCTCTTTACCCCCTTTGCTCGTTCTCCTTCTTTGGGGCCCTGCCTGTTTTCCTTGCTGCCTCTCGGTGTGTGGTGCAGTTTGATTACGTTCCTTAGATCTGTGATTACAGCAGGCGCCTGGAAAGCCAAACTCCTGCCTGTGGCTGGCTGTGGCTCAGAGCAGCCCACTTAACCCCGGGGTCTTTGAGCGAAAGAGATAGCATTTCCTTCACTCCCAGGGGAGCCACTGGCAACTCTGATTCCTAAAGCGCTCCGAGGCTCTTTAATCCGAAGAGCTGAGTGTCATTTAAAAAAAGACCTGTGAAATAATTAACAAACTGTTTCTTGCTGCTCTGTGTTCACAGCTGCTCTCAGTAATGTCATTCCGCCTGCTCATCCTGCTCCTCTCTGACGCTGGAGCCGTGTCCCTGGAGCGCTGCCCAGGGTCTCTCTGTGCTTCAGCAGCAGTGGGGTGTCCCAGCACAGCAGAAAGTGGGGGTGGGAGTTCTGTTTTCCCCAGTGGAAGCTGCAGCTTTCTGTATGTGTCTGGGCTGGTGTGCCTGATTTCCGTGGAGCTCTGGTATGGTTTGCGTACATGGTTTCCCCCCGGGAGCAGCAACACGCCTGCAGCACACACTGTGTGCAGCTGAATGGTGGTGTGGTGCTCTGAGACCTTTGCTGAAGCTGAGAAGGTTTGGATTCCTTTGGTTCTTACCAGGCTGATGGCTGTAAGCACGATCCCATCTTGACATTACAAGGAGTATTTCTCTAGCAGCTCTTTCCCCACTAGCTGTAAAGCCAGAGTATTCCCAGGAGGAGCTGGGGGAAGGGATGGATATCAGTTGTAGAAGTGTTGCAGACCTGCTGAACCAAGAGGCGAGGGATTAATGGTGGCTTCTGCTGTGGGAGCAGAAGGGGGCTGGGGGCAGCTGCTCTGTCCCCTCTGGAGACCCCAGAGCAGCCAGGATGTTGACCTACCTGCTGATTCAGAGAGAAGGTATTCACTGAGGGTGGCTCTGCCTTGCACTGGCAGGAGAGCAGCCACTCTCCTCCACCCTCTGCTCTCCTGCTCCACCCTCCCACAAGGGAGGGATGTTGCCCTTAAACACTATTGTTCTGAGCCACTAAAGATTAAGCATAGAGTGGAGACATGAAAGGGAAGCAGAGTCCCTCAGTGCCAGGGCATTCCTTGTTTTATTGCCCTGACCTTGGACAGGGAAACTTCCTCCTCCCTGCTTCTCACCTGGAAGGATGTGCGGGATGGGTTCTTGGTGCAAGATCTCTTTGAAGTCCCGCTCCTAATCATTCTTGAGATGCCGAGAGCTCAAGTTAAGAAACATGCATTCCAGAGGCGTGGGAGAGCTTCTCCCACAGTGCAGCCATGGAGGGGGGCAGCGGGGCAGGCCCAGGGCACGGGCTGGCACCCATCGTGGTCAGGTGGGGAGAAGGGTTACTCTGCCACAGCAGAACAGCCCAGTGGAACGACGGTGCCGAGGGCTGCTGGGAGGCAGAGCCGTTAGCAGATGGCTCCAGCTGGGTTCACCGGAGAGCAGGTGTGGGTTTCGGGAGCAGCCTTTTAAGAGAGATGTCAGTTTTGAACCCGGGAGGCTCAAGGGGCTGAGCCGTGGCTGCCACAACTCGCATGCTGGGGAGCTGTGACCTAGTTGTGCTGTAGAAATGCTCGGTTTTATTTTTTTATTTTTAGGTATTTTGCTTATTTTATCCTCATGTTTAATTTAGTTAGCAAAAAAAGAATCGGAGGGCTGAGCAGTGCTGGGAAGGACTGCCTGCAGGCGGGAACGCCCGCTGCAGCTCCGTGCAGCCAGCATCTCTCCAGCCGCCCGTGTCTTCTCTCGGACACGTGCTCACGTGTACCAGCCCAGTGCTGTCTCTCAGGATCTCTTTAATGGGAAACCCAGTGCACTCAGCGCTGCTGCCTGCCTCCGGGGTAGCGAGGGAGGGAGGGAGGAGTGGGATTCAGAGCGTTAACCAGAGAGGCTCCCGCGGCCACAGGGACTGTTTGAATGTTGTGCTGTAACTGGTCTGCCTTCCCTCTGCTGCTGGGAGCAGGAAGCTGGGGGAGTTTGGTGTTTCAGGGGGCTTTGGGCTGGTTACTTTTTCGACTGCTGCTTGCCTCTGTACTGGCACAGCAGGCCCAGGGAAGGGTAATGGGCTGTATCTGCAAAGAGGGAAGTTTCAGGGGGTTGTGTGATTCCCTTGGGGAGAGCTGTTTGAATTTATTGCATTATCCTCCTTCCTGCTCAAGCTTGTGTTTCAGCTGTGTCTGCAGACGTAGCTGCTGATTTAAGTAGATCCAATTAGTAGCTAGCTCCTGGCATCAGTATCCTGCTTGGGGAGATGAGCCCTGGAGATGAGGAGCCTCCAGTGGGAGCAGGGCTGGGCTCAGCCTTTCAGCCCCCGTTCCTGATCTAGGATGGACCCAGAGTTCCCCAGCTCACAGCCCTGCACCTGAGCTCAGAGGGAAACCGAGGTGGGTGTCCTGCTCCGTGCTCTGCCTGGCCAAGAACAAAGAGCAGGCAGGTTCTCCCTGCCTGTACTGCTGCCAGGCAGGTGCTCTTAAGAGGGAAATCAAATACTCCAAAACGTGGCAAGCTGGCAGTAGGCAGGGTTTGGAGCTGGAGCTGTTCATGCCGGGACTGTGCAAGGGGCCTATGGGCAGAGCCATGCAGTGCCCTGGCTCCTGGGGTAGGATTCTAAAGGGAGCTGCTGGAGCCGGCTGCCCCCTGAAGGAGCATGGAAGGGTTTTCTTCTCTGCTGGAAGATGAAAGACTCTTTGTGAAGCTCAGAGAAGAGGTCTAGGCTGGCATGGAGCTGGTTTAGTTTGAATGCAGCTAGTGCTGTGATCAGGTGGAGCAGGACAGCTGTCTGCATTGCTTCTCTGAGCAGTACCAGTGCCATTTGCCCATCTCTCTGGTTTGTGCCACCATGGAAGCTGTGGAAGGCTAGGGACACTGCCTATGTTGTGCAGGTGGCAGTACGTGGCATTACTCTCTGTGTGTGCCTTGCGGTGAGCTGGCTCAGGGTTTGGGCTGGGATGTGGGTGCTGGGTGTGTGTGTGGCCCTGGGTAGTGCCTGGGTGACATATGACTTACATATGGAGAAAATGAGGTGTTGCTACCTGTAAATGGAGTGTTGCAAGCGCCTTCATTCTATACTTGTATGGCTCACCAGTGTATTAAACTTGCTGGAGAGCTAATGTCTTTTAATAGAGCAACTGACCTCATTTAGAAGCTTCCAGTGCACCAGCCAGTGATTATTTCATGCAACAACATGCATGGAGGAGCCCAGGGCAGAGCACAAAGTCTCCCTCTCATGCTGCACTGCTCTCTCTTGCGTTTGCTGCATCAGCTGCCTACTGTGCTTCCTGCCCTCAAGTCAGCAAGGATTTTGCTAAAAGGGACTTTGTGGCTTGAATAATTTGAGATTTCATGGAACTAACAGGAAGTGAAAACAGAATGAGCACATCTTCCTCCTCTTCCTGCACCTCCACCCTTTCCCCTTTTTCATTCAAGTGGCATGTAAGAATTACAGCAGCCTCGTGAGGTGCCGGGGCTGAAGTGGGAAGTGGTGAAGCTTGGCTGTTGCTCCTCCAGGTTGCTGGGGGATGAGTGGCTGAGGCAGGAGATCCAGGCAGCTCTTCCCCAGGATCTGTCTCCTCTGGGGACCATCCCTGCACCCAGCCTGGCTCCCTTGAGCCCTGGTAACACCAGCATTCCCTGTGGGGTGGGTTTGGTGAGGCTCACGGTGCAGGTGAGGGCCAGAAAGAGCTGTCAGCATCGCCCACTCATCCCCTGGCAGGAGGGAACGTGGCTCGGCAGCCGGGCACACGTGAGCATGGCTCGTCTCCCCGGCACAGGTTTCCCCACGGTTACACAAGGGCACGATTGCACAGGAGCTCTGACGTCCAGGAAGAGCAATGACAGGGTGAAAATTGAGCTCTGTTCCCTGGGTGCCCGTGGCCCTGCTGAGGTGCTGTCCCTCTGCTCCCCGGCAGATATCCGGGACATGAGAGCAGGAGCCTTCCCTGCCCCCCGAGCGCGCCCCTTGCACAAAGGCTGCTCTGCTGCGGGGCTCAGACACCATCTGTCCGGTGGGGAGAAGCATCAGAGAGACCGTCTTTCCTCGGACTATTCCACTTAATGCCCTTTGGAAAACAATCCCATTCCCAGCAGGTGCTAATCTCTTGAGTGGATCCGGCTCAGCCAATGTGTTCTTCGCTGTGCCTTTGTACCAGAGCCATGTCTCCTGCCATCGCTGCCTGCCCTCCTAGAGCAGCCCGGTGCTGGCCAGGGCTGTGGCACCTTCGGGAGCCCTCAGCCTGGTTAGCTCTGAGAGGAACACTGATGAAAGATGGATGCAAATGGATTAGTCATTCACATCGTCTCCAGCTTTAATACACATGAATGTTTCAGCAGATTTCTGGAACGGAGAGCGCAATTCCCTGCTCTCCATCTCGTGCTGTGCACAGCAGTCTCCCGGGGCAGGGACGGGGGTTACAGCTGTCACCGTAGCCTCTTTCATGTATTTGGAAAACGCTGAAATTGTGCTGAATGGTGTGGGGTTATTGCAGGTTCCCTGGAGCCGGTGATGAAACCAGTTTGACAGAAGGCTGCCGCGGCAAGGATTAGGGCTGGAATGTGCTAGTGAGGGTTTGTTTCTGGTTAGAAAAGAGCTGGCTCTGGCCTGGGCTAGGCTGGAGCCCTGCAGGTCTGTTGGGCTTTGGCCCAAGGGACAGCTTCCCTGCTGGACCCTCAAGCTACAGTCCCACAGCAAAGCCCGAGTGAGAAGAGAAAGAAGAGGGGGTGTTCTTATTTGACTCTTTTGAATTTGTGGCTGCCTCCTTCCCAGTCGTAGGTTTTAATGAATACCCTGGGATTTGGGGAGGGCCAGCACCCCAGGGTCCTCAACACCCCAGCACCAGCTCCAAGGGCAGGAAAGGCAGGAGGGGCAGTGGGTGGGTGGCATTCCCTGCCATTGTCATGGAGATCAGCAGCTGCTTCCCTGGAGGTCACCATTTGCATAACAGTTAGAGCTGAGTCTCTGGAGTATTTGCACCTGCAGCTGCTGTCCCCAGAGCCCCTTCCTCTCTCTGTGTCCCAGAGCCCCTTCCCCACCCCATTCTGAGCCTGCCTGGGGTTGCTGGTGGGGACCAGTGGGGTGGAGCTGCAGATCTTCTGTACCCATGGAAGGGGGACTGGAATTAGATTATCTTTAAGGTCCCCTCTAACCATTCTAGAATCTATGGGGAATTGTGTGTTTCTGTGGGGAAGGTCAGACCTGCCTTGGATGACAGGTTCCCTTGCCATGCTCCTGAGTCAGGTGCTCACCTTGACCTCCACTGCCCAGCACTGCAGGCAGTCCTGCAACCTCTGCAGTCACACTCTGTCCCTGCTGCCCTCCTTTCAGGGCTGGGAGTGCTGGGGGCCACATGTGAATACAGCATCAGGGGGAGCAGGGCAGAGGGAGAACCTCTAGGATGTCTCTTCCATTCGTATCACAAAGGGACCTACAGAGCCGTGTTTACAGGATCCCAGTGGCAGCCTTTGGGAATACTTATGTTTTCTTTTATTCTTAAAGCTCTCAGCTGCCTTTTCTCCCCTGTGCTTCACCTCCAGGTTCACATATGCCAGCCCCATGTGGTGAGCTGGCAGCCCAAAGGGGCTCTGGGAGCAGGTTGCTGTCGATGCAGGGCTTTGTTGTGGTCTGTGCTGAGCTGCTGCCTTTCTTTCTCCCTCCTTGTCTTGCTGCTCAGCACAAAACTGTTCCCAGCATCTCATTAACAAATGTCTGGTCGTCCAGATGACTCTGCTCCCGGCCGGCAATTGCTGTTAGACCTCTGAGCAGGAACACAGCTGTACTTACGGTGAAGGTAAAACAGAAACAGCCTTGTTTTCAAGGGAAACATTGCCTCGTGATGAGAATGCCTGGGTTGGGAGTCAGATGCTGTGGCTCATGCTGCTGGCTCGCACACAGCTCTGGGAAAGGCACTTAACTTCCCCATAGCTCTGTTGATCCATCTGGGAACAATGCTGACTTATCCCACGGGAGGTTCTGGGGAGCCAGATCATTTTTGCTAAAACACATCAGGGTCCTTGGGTTGCAAAGGCTGTTGTGCATTCTGAGATGGGTGCTGGGGGTGTCTCACTGGGCTGGCTGGGTATTGGAGCCATTGGGAAGCTCCAAAGCTCCTGCTGGAGTCCGAGTCTCCATGTCAGAGTTTGACCAAGTTCACCTGGATACTCCCAGTAGAGCCTGGATCTTCTCTGCTGGTTTTCAGAGCTTTGTCCTGGTATCTCAGTAACCTCCATACTCCTCACCCCCTTGTGCAGGGCAGGCTTTGAGCCCCAAACTGCCAGAGCCCTCCCCTCTCCGTTCTCCTGCCTCACCAGAGGCCAGATGGGAGTTTCTGCTTCCTTCACCTGCCCTCATGGCTCAGTGTCACCGAATCCTCTTTCCCCAAGTGCTGGGGCTTATCTTGAAAGAGGAACCTGCTCTGCTCTGCTCGCCCTGAATGGGATCCAGCAACTGTTCTCACTCCCTTGCAGGCAGCACTGGTGAATGAAACCAACTAAACAAATGAGAGCCTCAAATTTTTGGTGTTCCCCTTCCCAGGCTAGGATGTGAGTAGTGTCTCAGTCAGAAGTTATGCTTCTTTAGTCTGCTCTCCCACTTGAGACAGAGCACTTCAGGTCAGACCTGCTCCTCTTGCCTTTTTGCCACAGGGTTGTGTGTGGGCATTGGGCAGTGTTTATTTAAACACTGCATCCCCCACAGTGCTGGGTTGCAGTTTGGGGCTCTGTGAGCGTCCAGAGAACTTTTGACACTGCAGAACCTCCCTGCCCCAGTTCTAGGGGGTGGTAGAGCCTGACTCTCCAGGTTCTCTGCCTCCTGCAAGCAGCATGTGCAGCAGGAGGGAAGCATGACCTGCCCCAGCTCCTCCAGCATGTTTTAGGCTCCAACAAGAAAATGTGGGTTCTTTCCCCAGCTCTGGGGAGGAAAGGCAGAGGCAGGGGATTGCCTCTTGCATAGGAATAAGATCTCTGCTTACTCATTGCCTGCTCTGGAGCATCCTCCTCTCGGCCGTGTCAGTGACCGGGGGTGGGTAAGGGGATGTGACGGCCGTTCTGATGGAACAGCCTGTCCTCTGAGCCCCTGATTGAGACACTGACGTGCTGTTGCTACCACAGTCCTTGTGATCGGCTCAGGAATTCCAAATATTTCCTCTCAGATAAAGGTGACTGGGGGAGGCCAGAAATATCTGGACGTGTCTGGGCAAGCCTGAGATCCAAACACCAGGCCGGAGAGGTCGGAATCAGTCCTGGGAGTGCTGGGCTTCAGGTGCAGAGCAGCCAAGGCCCGGGATGGTGTGGGAACAGAGCAAGCTGCCTTTCCCTAACCTTCAACCCGCCCCCAGCATGGGCAGGGAGGACATTCCCTGCCTGTTTTCCCACTCCCTCTGGTCTGGGATCTGGTTCCCAGGGGACACATCTGGGATCAAAGTTGTGCAGAGGCTGAGCCATCACAGCTCCTAGGGTGATTTCCCTGGGGAAGAGCAAGGCACTCTCCTCGGGTCCACTGCAGCCCCCAGCTGTGGCTCCAGCAGCTGCTGCTCCCTTCCCAAGGGAAGGAGAGGGGCTCAGGTCCCTCCCTGCCTGTGCTGGGCTCTGGCTGTGCCTGTAGCACCCGATAGCTCCGTGCTCACTGTGTGCCATTTATCTCTCCTTCAGCAAACACTTCCTTTTCTTGGAAGCAAGGGCTTCTTGGAACTGCCTTTCCCCAAAGGCACCACATGCCATGGAAAAAGCAGCATGGAGAAGCGGCTGCCAGCCCTCCTTGGCTCCCTGCCCTGCCGGGGGGGCCTCTCCTGGTGCCTGCCCCATGGAGAGGCTGGGTGGATGGGGCCCTGTCCAGCACTGCAGCCTTGCTGGGCACAGTGGGGACATCCCTGCTGTGGGTCAGGAGGAGCCTGTGGAGATGTGTGGGACTCTCAGTGGGGCAGGTCCTAATAAATCCCTCAGGAAAGCAGATCTTCTGGGGAATACATCATGAGGGTGCAGCTGCCTTCCTCCAGCTGAGCATTCTGCAGCCTCAGGTGCTGTGAGCGAGTGGCTGGGATGTGTGTCCAAGGGAAGGACCATCCCTGGGGCGAGGGCCCTGGCACTGAGACATCAAAACATATGCTGACTTGGAAGGGACCCACAAGGATCATCAAGTCCATCTCCTGGCCCTGCACAGGACAGCCCAGCATCCCACCATGTGCCTGAGAGTGTGGTCCAAACACTCCTTGAACTCTGGTTCAGGCTTAGTGCCATCACCACTGCCCTGGGGAGCCAATGCCCAGCCAACCTCCTGGTGAAGAACCTTTTTCTAACATACAACCTAAATCTCCCCAGACACAAATGTTGTAGGGGTGGTGTTTTTTGGACAGGTGCCTTCTGCCCCTGTTCCCTGTGCTCTCAGTTTGCTGCCACTGCCATGCCCTGTCACAGCTCCATACTCATCACCACCTATCAGCAAAGGGATTTCCTGTGCCAGAATTTAAAATATCTCCTTCTTGGGTTTGGGCTCTGCTCCTGTCCCTGTCCCGCAGCACATCACTCACTGTTCCCTTGCTGAGTGGACTGGCAGCAGGCAGCAGCCCTCACCTTTCTCCCTGGACAGCATCTGCCTGTGAGCTCCATGCTGCCCATTCCTGCAGGGCCAGGACACAGTACAACACCTCCACAGATCCCATGCCAGCTGGCAGGCTTGGTGGGAAGTGAGCTGCATTCTGCCACTCTGTGTGGGTGATGAGAGTCATGGGGATGATTGTCATACCCCTAAAGAGGACTCTAAGTGAGGTGGCAGCAGTGACATGCTCCAGGGTGAGTTAGCTAAGTCCCTGTGTCCCAACACTCTGCATTTGGGTCTGTGAGTACCTCCTCATGGTCATGGGGTGTGGAAGGCAGCTGGGGGAGGTGTCTGGTGGGAGATGGAGAGGAGCTCTGGTGGCAGAGGCGGGTGCTGAGGTGCACAGCTTATCAAGGACCTGGTCTGCTGTGGTGGGGAGCCCTGTGGCCATGAAGAGGGACACAGCCCAGCTCCCTGGGAGTAAGCATGCAGGTCTACTGCACACTCTGCTTTAAAAAACTGTCTGAGCTTGCTCATAGATACTTGGCAAGGTGAGGACATACTCCACAAGCTGTGACCATCCTGGAGCTGTTTGGTGGGAGCTGGGAGACTTGGCACCATGTTCCATGGAAGAGAGGCACCTGGATGCCAGCCATGACCTGGGCACCAAACCCCCGCAGTCCTGCGGGCACAGGCTGTGGGCAGGTGTGGGAGGCAGTGCTGGCAGAGCAGGCAGGCAGGAATGCTCCCCCTGCCTGCGCAGAGGCTGTGGCAAGGCGTGACAGCGTCAGCCGGGCTTATCTCCGCTTTCCCAGAGCAGCTGGGTTACTGGAACTGCACTCACTTACCAGGAACCCGGGGATCTTGCTGGAAGATGGGCTCAAGGTGCGACAGCATCGAGCCCCTGCTGACGCTGAGCTGCTGGTGATCCCTGAGCCTGCAGCTCGCAGCTTCCTCTCCATCCAGCTCTGAGCCTCCTGCTCAGCCCTGATAAACCTGAGAGATCCTGGGTCACGTGTTTCCCTGCTGTCTGCCCAGGGACCCCTCCTGCCCTGTCGTGTGCGGCTCAGGGACCCCAACAGCTCTCCTTACCATGGGCTGAGGTCTTCCCAGCTCCTGCTGCTGCTGGAGGCAGCCGGCTCGGACGAGCCAGGCCGGAGTGACTGCATTCCTGGCCAAGCCTCGTGCTTGGCCTGCTCTCCTGAAGCCGTGGGAAGGCAGTAGCTTGGCGACCCAATGTCTGCCTTTGCCGCAGGGATTCGTGAAATCCAGCTCGTGTTGTGGAGTAACCTGCAAGGGCCAGGATGTGGGAGTGGGAGGTGGGAGGCTCCACTGTGGACACAAAATCACTGGGGGGGATGCACGGTGTGGGCTCCCGCAGCCGTGGGCACCGGCCCTGCTGCTGCTTGCACAGGCCTCGGCCAGGGAATGGAGCCCAGCGGGCTCCCACTGCAATGATTTCTATCACACTTGGATGCTAATTTTAGAGAGCCAAGAGCACGTGATGCATCCCCTGCCCTGCCCGCATGGTGTTCTCCTCACAAATCCTTTCTGGCATCCTCTTCTCTCATGACTGTGCTTGTCCCCTTGCCCTGTGTGCATGATTCAGAGCGAGGAAGCACAAGGCATCTGTCATCTGCCCGGTCCCCACCACGGCTTTCCTGTCAGCCCTTCCCTCTCTGCTCCACTCCCACCCCCGTGCTCACCACTCTTCTCTTTCCACAGGAGCGCTTTGTGGACCTCTATGGGAACGATGCTGCTGCCGAGATGAGAAAAGGCCAGGAGACCTTCAACAAATGGCTCCTGACGGGGGCGACAGTGGCTGGAGTGCTTCTGCTGGGATCCCTGCTGAGCCGCAAGTGAGCGGCCGCCGCCGAGCCCCCGTGGCCGGGACGGCTGCGCCTCCACCGCCACATCCACTACACTCCGCCCCCGAGCACCGGCACCGGGGCAGCCCCTCCATCCCGGCCGAGCACCCTGCTCCATGGAGTTCTCTCCCTCGTGCCGCCAGCTCCTTTTATTGTAGCCCGTCTTATTTACTGTTCCGTTGTGTTTTAAAAGGCGCTGAGGCCAATGCAGCACTTCAGCCACCACCTCCCAGCGCTGGGGAGATCCAGGCAGCTGGGGGGGGGCACAGGCTAGAAGGTGTTCCAGCCCTGCAGGGTTCTCCAAATAATTTGGAAGAGAATAAACAGACTTATTTTTGCATGTGTGAGTGCGTGCGTGTGTGTAGATGTGTCACTAATATAAAGTTCCCCAGCCAGAGCAAGGGTCAGGCTCCGTGCCCCCATCTCTGGCACGCACAGGCACCAGGGAGAGGCAGGAGCTTCCCTGCAGCATCCCTATCCTGTCCTTGCTTCTCCAGTCAGAGCTCATCCCTGTGGCAGGGGGAGGAAGAGGAGGAGGCAGAGGCCACAGGTGAGGGGCTCTGCCCTTGGTCAGAATTCCTTTCTCTCCACATTCGTAGTTTCTGGGAGCTGTGGCCTGTCCCAGGTGAGGATGGTGTGCCAGGCCCAGGGCTGTGCATGGTTTGAAGGGTTCTTTGTCCTCTTCCTCCTCCTCACTCCAAATGTAGATGGCTATGGGACAGTGCTCATCCCTTCCCAGCCTGTTCCTCTGGGCTGGCAGAGGGGGGAGGCAGGAGAGGGGGGAGTGCTTGTCCCTGGCACAAAGGGCTTTGCAGAGAGCTGGGGCTGTGGTGTCCAGGAATCCAGAGCTGGCGATTGGAAGGGTCAGGGGAAGCACCTTCATTGGGGTGGCAAAGCCAGGGAGCAGCTGATTCACGAGATGAGCAGGGAAGCAAGCCCAGGGGAGATGGAAGTGAGGGCTGGCACTGGCTGAGAGCCATCTCCACCTCTGGGGAGCCTCTTTGGGGACAATAGGAGCTGTTGGCCTCTCCACTGCTGTTCCCCGTGTTCCCAGTCCCATAGTGCAGGCAGTGCCCATGCGTGGCTGTGATGGCTGCATGCAGTGACTGAGGTGTCTGGCTTCCCTCCCCCTCATTCCCACGCTGCTCCTGCTGCTGCTGGAGCAGGGAACCTCCGGCCTTTGAGCTGAAATTAGCTTCCACAATAAACGCCCTCATCCTTCGAAGCCCACCGCGGGCAGACACAGCTGTCCACAGCTTGTCCGTGTACATACTGCCCGCGCTCTGCTGTACATATACGAGTAGTTTTTAATTCATTTGTGAATACTATTAATGCTATTTTTGTTATCTTGTCTGTCCGTATTTATGTGTGGGACCGTGCTCCCTGCAGAGGCCAAGCTGGGGTGGAGGTGAGGGGAGAACCGGAGGTTCCAGAGGGGCTCACTTGGCCACTGAGCACGGACTCGAGCTCCTCATGTCGGAGCCACTCCGATCCCGCGTGGGGAGCACGAGGATTAGCATTAGCCCATTGAACGCTTCGGTTTGCAGGTGGAGGTGAATCCACAAATAAATTTGTCATTCGAGCTGCTGCTGGTGCTGTGGTCTTTGCAATCGTTGGGAATTTGAGTGACTTTGGGGCCAAAGGAGTTGGTTTCAGTGGGAGGGATGATGGATGGATGGATGGATGGATGGGTGGGTGGGTGGATGGATGGATGGATGGATGGATGGATGGATGGATGGATGGATGGATGGATGGATGGGGATGAGGTCCTCTCCCTGCCCAGGGAAGGGTTGGGGTGTTCCGACGGCAGTTTGCTGTGGTCCAGAGGGATGGTGGTGGGGTGGGGTGGCACTAAGGGGTGAAAGGGACAGGAGAACCCAGGACAGGCTCTTAGCTGGGCTGGGGGTGCTGGTTTTGGGGACATTATGACTTTGGGAGGAGGAGGGCAGGGGACTCACAACCTCACTGGGACCCACAGCCCCCCGCATTCCCGGGGCTACCCTTCAGAGGAGCACCTTCCCTTTGTGCGGGGCTCATTCCAGCACGGTTTGGACCACACAAACACTCGGCCTTTTTTTGGGATGTCACGAGCATGGGGAACGCCGAGCCACCTCACATCCCTGTCACGGCAGGACTAGCCCAGCTCAGCCTCCCGCAACCCCCCTCCCCTGTCCTTTCCGGGACACCCCCGGAGCAGGGGGGCAGCGCAGGGCCCCGGCGGGCTCCGTGGGGCGGCGGGAGCGGCGGGAGCCCGCGGACACGAGCACCATCCCGTGGGCAGCGGGAGAGCTGCGGCCGCTGCGGCTGCGGGGAGCGGCAGCGCAGGGACCCCCGTGACCGACAGAGCCGCGGGGATTGGAGGGACCCGCGGTCCCCGAGGGCCACTCGCCCCGTCCCCACCGCCCGGAGCCCCCCAGAGGGGACGGACCCCCTCCTGCACCATTTCATGTCCCGCCATCCAGCACCACGGCACAGCCAGAGCCCCTCGCCGCAGAGGACACGGAGATGCCCCGTGGCGGAGTCGGGAATGGGACCGTGCCTGGCAGACAGCGTGAGGGGGCTCCCCGAGACACCCCACAGCACACAGGGCTGAGCTACGCTCCCCTTTAATCCCTGCCGAGGCTGGGGGGCTGCGGCTCCCGCGCTTTGCCAGCCGCGGGGGCGCGGTGACACCGGGGTGGTGATGGGGACACGGCTGGGGGGTTCCCACGAGGCAGGTGGTCTCATGGCTCGTACTGCAGGTCCGTGGCGATGAGCACGAAGCCCTGTAGGGAGTCAGGGTGAGAGGGGGGATGTGGGGGACATGGGGGACCTCGTGGTAAGGGGACAGTGGTGGCACCCACCTGGTGCAGTGAGAGCCGCGGTCTGAGCAGGCTGAGGCCACGTGGGAGGGGCAGGGGGATGCCAGCCTGGAGCCACTCTGGGGGGAGACAAAGGCATAGCAGGGGATGGCCCTGGTGCAGCTGTGGGAGGATGGGGGGACAGCACGGGGACAGCACTTACTGTTTGCCCGGGGAACCCCAAAAAGCCACAGACTGAACTTCAGCAGGGTCTCCAGACGCTTCACCTGTGGGACAGGCAGGCCCTGAGCCCGGCTCAGCGCAGGCAGAGGGGTCCATGCTGCAGGCAAGGCTCAGCCCCCTGCCAGACTTGCCATGCATGGGGTCCACAGTCCCCCAGATCCCCCCCAGGGTGATGTAGAATCCAAGGCTCCCCTTGGCTTCCCTGGCACAGCCACTCACCTCCACTGGGCCCACGTTTGATGCCACCTGTGTTATGTGGAGCCTGTAGGACAAGATCAGGGTCAGAGCCAGGCACAGGGATGGGAACTGTCCCGTGCCAGGGTAGGGACAGGCTGAGCTCCATGCTGAGACCAGGACCCAGCAGAGCAGGCCCAGCTGAGCACCTACTGCCAGGGCAGCTGGGACAGATATGAACTGGGGGCAGGATGGGGTCTGAGCAGGCAATAGGCGACTCAGGGAGGGAAGTGGACAGAGGTGGAGAGTAGGGGAGCTCTCTAAGTACGTCCTAGGGGAGCTCAGATCCAGCTCGGGGTCAACACTAACCCTGTCAGCCTCACAGTGCCCCCGAGTCTGTTCCTGGTGATTGTTGGCTTCCCCGTCACGTTGGCATCCTGCAGCAGGAAGAGACATTGGAGAGACCAGGGCAGTGCCTGCAACCCAGCATCACCCAGCTTGGCCCCAGTATCCCCCAGCATCACCCAGCTGGGCCCAGTATCTCCCAGTACCACCCAGCATGGCCCCAGCCAGGAGCACAGGCACACCAGCCTCAACCAGGCTCTTTGGGGTCCCCTGGCTCCCTGAGCCATGGCAGCAGCAGCCACTCACGATGTTCAGCAGAAAGGCAGGGACACGGGTGGCGTTGGGCAGCACCACGAAGGCCTCGGCAGAGCCGAGGAGGGTCCCGTGCAGGGCATCAGGATGGCAGGAGAGCAGGGGCTGCTGGCGGGCCCAGAGGTGCAGCTCCATGGGCTGGTCTGGATAGAGCTCCTGCAGCTGGGAGGGACAGGGCAGGGGTGGCACAGAGCCATGCTGGCCATGCCCCCATCAGGTCCCGTGTGCCCATCACTGCCCTGCCAACGTCCTTGTCCTGGGGTGTTCCCTTCTGTCTGCATCCCATACTGCCTGCAACACCTACCATTTCTACTGCACCCCATCCCCTGTCGTGTCCCTCGTGCATCCCATTTGACCTCTGTGCCATCCCATGTTCCATCCCACCTGCAACCTTTCCCTCCTGCATCCCATCCCTCCTGTGCCCCATCCCTTTCCCATCCCTCCTGCATCATTTCCTGTCCCACCTCCAGCGTCCCATTACATCTTCTGTTCCTGTCTCATGTCCCACATCCCATCCCACCTGCATCCTGTCCTACTCCATGTCCTACCTGTGTCCCCTTGTCCCTGTGTCCCATCCCACTCACCTGAGGGGAGAAGACCTCCATGCTCTTGGTCCTCAGCTGGAGCGGGAACCGCCGGGGGAGCTGGAAGGCAGGGAGGGATCAGGGGGCTGGGGCTGAGCAGGGGTGGGCGTGGGGACACCCCGGTGGGGACAGCTCTGCTCTGCAGCCACTCCTACCATGTCACTGGAGATGTTCCTGCGCAGGGCCCCAGCTGTGAAGTAGGTGAAGGCGGCCGAGTTGGCGACGAACTCGGTGACAGCCAGCAGCAGCGTGGGCTCGTGTGCCATGGGCGGTGGGGTGGGCAGGGGTGTGGGCAAAGCCACAGGCAGCGCCATGGGGAGTGCCACAGGCAGCACCACAGGCAGTGCTGAGGGTCTCTGCTGGTATGTGCCCACCCTGAAGATCTCTCCCTGCACAGACACACAGAGGGATGTGAGGATCAGCCAGGCTCCCCTGTTCCCAAATCTGGCCCAGGGATGCCCAGGATGACCTTACCTTGAGGGCAATGTCCCCATACTCCTCTGTGAAGGCTGGTGGTGCCAGGAGGGAGTGGTCAATGGCAGCAATGGTGTCCAGCTGGGTGGACACTGCAGGGACACGGAGGTGGATGTGAGGAGTCAGACCACCAGCCCCTCCCACAGCCGGGCTCTGTCAGGATCCAGCCCCACAGGGGGGTCCTGCAGACCCTGCTGGGCACCAGTCCTGTCCACAGCCCCCAGGACCACCCTGCCCATCCCCAGTCCTGGGGTCCCCTCACCCACCTTTCATGTGCTTCAGGGCAGTGTCCAGCCTGTCAATGCCCCTCTGGAGCACGAGGCAGAGCTGGAAGCAGAGCAGGGTGTCAGGGATGAGGGTCTCCAAGCCTCTCACTGGGCTGGGGGGGACAGGGACACCGACAGCCCAGGGCACAGGGGCTGAGCACCCACCTGCTTGTTCAGCTGCTGCCGCAGGGTTCTCTGGAGCAGAGGTGCCAGCAGGTTGTAGAGCCAGCTGTAGGGCAGAGTGGGGTGCTCAGATCACCTCATGGCCCCCAGCCAGCCTCCCCCAGCCCAGCACCCTGGCTGGGCACTAATAGTCCTTGCATGCCAGGGACAGCAAAGAGCAGGGGGCCTGGCATCACCTGTATCCACGGTGGAACTCCATGTGCAGGTCGGTGCCGTGGGTGTCACAGCCGGCGCTCCAAACCGTGGGGTGGCCACTGCCGTCCTCGCTCACCCCCAGCACCGCGGCCACGGCCACGTCCTGCATGCCGAGCTCCACAGAGCCACTGTCCTGGCTGGGGACAGAGCGGCTGAGCACAGGGACAGCGGTGACCCTGGGCCACCCGGCTCCTGTCCCTGTCCCCGTGGGCACTCACATGGCTCCCAGCTGGGCTGCCCAGTCGGCGCTGAGCTGGACCCGGGCGCGCTGCACCGTCAGCCTCAGCCCCACGTCCTCGGCAAAGTCCAGCGTGGATTCGTTCATCTGCAGCTCGTGGATGTGAATCCTGCACAACACAGGCAAGTTGTGCTTGTGGCTGTGGCACAGACAGGGATGGGGACAGGGACAGGGAGCCCACAGGTGGCTCCTACCGTGGCACAGCGTAGGTGAGAGTTCCCAGGAGTGGGGTGTTGTAGGAACCCGTCAGGTTCAGCTCGTGCTCCTTCTGCAGCATCGACTGGAGCACCTCCAGCCCAAAGCGCCGGCCTGGGGCAAAGTGGGAATTTGGGGTGACACCAAGGAAGGGGCTGGGGTACCTGGGGTGTTAGCAGAGTGAGCAGCCAGGACCAGGATGGTCCTTCCATCCCCCATTCCTGGCAGACTTGCCATCATTCCTGGGGGTACCCACTGATTCCCCTCATTCCCCATCCTTGGCAGTCTGGGCATCATCCCCCACTGGTCCCCCCATCCCTCCCTACTCAGGAGCACAGACTCACCAAACTCCAGTGTCCTCTGGGTCAGCCAGACCTTGATGCCAGGACTGGTGATGGTGGCAGAGCCACAGGTGGGCAGCAGGAGCAAGAGGCAGAGCCACACGGTACCTCGAGGCTGGGACCTGGAGGCTGGAGCAGAGGACATGTCTGGGGGACACACAGCAGGTGTAGAGATCCCCTCCCTGGGCACCAGCACAGCCAGGCTTATACTGGGGACAGGGAGCCCTGGGTGACATCAGCACACACGGGGACACCACAGGGCTCCGGCCACCGAAAGCCCAGCCTTGCCCAACCGTGACTGAAAGGGGAAGCCCCATCGTGGGAGCAGGGCAATGCAGAGTCTCAACCAGCCCTGCCAGCCCCCACCCTGGGGGTACACAGGAGCCAGGGACACCAGCTGGGGCTCCCCACAGGGACACAGGATGTGTGGGGACACACAGAGACCCGGATGGGGCAAGGCCACAAAGAGCTTCAGCTGTGCCTTGCCTGGGAGCAATGGAGCAGCGGGGGACAGGGACACAATGAGCTGGTCCTGGGGCAGGGGGTCTGCACCAGGGCAAACGGGGCTCAGCCCATTTGCACCAGGGGGCAGCAGCTGTTCCCACTTTGGGGAGGGCTCTGGGAACCCTGTGTAGGGTTACCTACACTTCAGTGGGGATCAGGGTGTCCGGGGTGCAGAAGCAGCCCCCAAGGAAGTGATGGGAAAGTTGGGACAGTCAGAGTGAGAGCAGAACTGTGCAATGCCCTTCAAAAACCCCAGCTGTGGGGAAGGAGCCACCCGCAGTGCCAGACCTAGGGACCATCCCCTAGCTGGGGTGAGCCCCTCCAGTGCCCTGGGCTATGGATGACAGGGCTCCAGCTGCCCTCCTGGATCCAGCCCGGCAGACACAGAGGTACCTCTAGTAGGGCCAGGGCCTCATCTCAGCACCACAGGGGCACATAGAGCCCACGGGCAGCCTCACCTGAGGGACCACAGCCCACATAATGCACCTTATGGAGGTCTTCAAAGCAGCTGCCCACTGGCCTGGGATGCCCAGTGCCCCCAGCAGTGACCCCCCAGCCCAATGCCTACCAGAGCCCCTCCATCCCAGGGGGCCCTGCCCTGCAGCAGCTCTCACCGTGCCCGGTGGGTGCAGTGCCCCACACCTCAGCTCCTGCCATGGGTGCCGGCTCCTCCGTGGTGTCCCAGGGACTGTACGTGGCAGTGAGCAGCAGGGACCAGCTCTGACGCCAGTGTCCATCCCGGGTCCTGGTCACACCACAACGTCACCCATTTCCACCGTCCCTAATCCCTTCCGGGATGAATCAGGTCCCACGAAAACACCGAGGGACCGGTTGGGGCGCAGGTGCCCGCGGGCTGGGCGCTCCCTCGGGCTCTCCGGTGCATCCTGGTGCTGCCGCATCCGGCATCCCGGCACGTGCAGGGGCTTGGCCCTGCCAGCCCCGCTGCCAGCCCGGGCTGGCCCCACAGCCCCGTCCCAGCTCTCCTGTGCCCGCTACCCGGGGGTGCCCAGGTACCCGGGGGTGGCCACCCCGCGTCCCCCGAGGACGGGATGGCGGCCAGGGCTGCATCGCGAGGGCTCGGTCGTGGGGCACACAGGGCTTGGACAGGGGTCAGGCAGGGACCCGGGGACACACACGGACACACACGGAGCTCCTCTCCCCACCGCTCCAGCGGGAGCTTCCACATCAGCGGCAATGAACAGGTAAGGGCGGCACCCGCGAACACGGCACGGGAAGAGCCCCAGCGCCTCCCGCGCTGCCCCCGGCCGAACAGAGCCCCCAGTCCCGGTTCTGCTGTCCCGGGACCTTCCAGGCTACTCCAGGAGGGCGGCCCGAGCCGTGCAGTGCGAGCGGGCACCGGGAGAGGGACCCACCGGCCCGTCCGCGCCGCGCTCGGGGCTGGGAGGAAGGCGGGCGGCGGAGGAGACACTGGGGGGACGATGAAGAGGAGCCGGGGGGTGATGGAGGGGACGCATCCAAGGATGGACAAGTTCATCCACAAAAACCCAGAGCCCCAGGCCCCCCTACGTGTCCCCTGCTGCTTTGTCACAGCCGGGACAGGGGTGCACAGGCGAGGCAGTGTCTGGATAGCCCAAGTCACCTGTCCCCTGCACAGGCCCTGCCAGGGGCTTTGCTGGGCTGGGAAAGCACGAGCGGACACGTGGACACGCATGGACACACAGCTGCGAGCACACAGAGGCTGTGCAGAGCCTCACACACGCCTGTGCCCGGGGCTGCTCAGCCCCTTCCAGCCCCAAATCCCCTGGCTGCAGGACCCTGGGGAGGGGGGAGCCTAAATGGTCCCACCAGAGCAACAAGAGCCCCTCCAGGCACCCCGATTGTCCCCTGCCAGGCCCGTAGGGAGGTGTGAACAGATCTGGAACGGGAGGCTGTGGGATCCTCGGGGTGTCTGTGAGTCACAGGGAAGCTCAGGTCAGGGCAGCTGCCCGGGGCACCCCCAGCCCTCTGGGTTGCACAAGCCCTGATGCAATTTCCTTGTCCCAGGCGTTGTGTGTCCCCACAGGCAGGGGTTGCACCAGGAAGAGCAGGAACCACAGGGGCGGGGCCAGAGAGAGAAGCACCCCAGGATTCGTATCTGCTCTCCCCTGTAAAGGGAACAATCCGTGCATCACCAGCCCTGCAATCCCCCAGTCCTGACGCAGCAACAATCGTGGGAGCCCTGGAAAGGCTGCTGGGTGCAGGTGGCGCAGCTGGGAAGGGGAGGGAAGGGAATTCCAGGCTGCGAACACACCACTGTCCAGGGAGATGGGGAAACCACATTCCCATCGGGCACAGAACCCCACAGCTGGCTCACAGCACTGTCCCCTCTGTGTCATCGTCCCATGAGGTGCCTAATCACGGGAAGATGCATCCCCGTGCTGCTGCATTATCCCACCACAGAATACAGGGTGCCAACCATCTTTCCTCCTGTGTCTGACCCTCAACACTCCACTGAGCCCAGGGAGTGAACCCCACGGGAAGCACTGGGAGAGGCTCTGTGGGGGCAGTGCTGGGACACAGGGAATTGGGACCAGCCCGTGAGAAATCCCTTCCCCAGCACCACCACAGGGTCCCAGACCCCGTACCCCCCAACATACCCACCCAGCCCACAGTGGTCTGCACAAGATGCCCTCCTTTAAATGGGGCACCAACCCCCGGAGCAAAACACACCCAAAACCCAGAGGGGGTGTGAGGGGCAGGAAGAAAACGCACGTGTGGTCATCAGGGCTTGTTTAATAACAAAACTCCAGCTATTGTAGAACAATATTCTCCAGCATCATTGTAATATACAATACGGGGAATGCTCTCAGCAATCTGAGAAGGAAGGATCCGGCCCACAGCACCCCCTGCCCAGGCTGCGGGGGCACCCCCAGGGCAGCCCCACCGGGGAGCCAGGGATGCGGGTGAGCCGCGGTGCTCGGGGACGGGGTCCCGGGGACGATGTCCGTGGAGGGACCGGGATCCCGGGGACGATGTCCATGGAAGGTCCAGAGCGGTCTCAGCGGCAGAGGATCCGATCGGCAGCGGGAATGCACGGAGCCTGCGGGAAAGGGACACGAAGCGGGCGGTCAATACTTGCCAGAGGGTGCCGGAGATGGAACGGGGGCAGGAGGAAGGGACACCCCCGGGAAGGAGAGGGCGCGGATCGGGGGAAGGAGATTCCAAGGAACGCCGGTGCTGCCCGTGAGGAGCGCGGGTCTGAGCCGGTGCCGTGGGGTCCGCACTCACCTCGGGGGAGTCCCCAGCAGCGGCGGGGCGGGGGGGGCCGCACTGCAGCTCCAGCTGCAGGTCCCAGATGTAGTCAATAACGTGCTGCAGCAGCTCCACCTTGGAGACCCGCCGGTGCCGCGGCAGCGTTGGCACCAGCGCCCGTAGCCGCGAGTAGCAGCCCTTCATATCGTACAGCAGCGCGGCGGCCGCCTGCTCCGCCGCCACCGGCGACACCCCCGGGACAGGCCCGCAGCGAGCGGCCTCCCCGGGCCGCACGGCTTTCAGCGGGCCGCCGGCGCCCGCGGGCAGTGGCGAAGAAGCGACAGCGGCGACCTTCATGGCGAGAGGCTGCGAGCGCGGAGGGCAGGACGGGGACGCGGCGGGCGGACAAGGAACCCGCGCCCCGCCGCGCCACTTATAGAGCACGGCCGGTGGGTGGGCGGGGCCGCGGGGAATCCTCGGCCAATGGCAGCGCGGAAAAAGAGAGAAGAGCCCCGCCCACTCCATTCATGCGCCCCAAAGGGCAGCGTCTTAAAGGGGCAATGGCGGAGGGAGCGCCGTGACGGGCTTGGGCTGCGGGGCAGGGACGCCGGCGGTGCGGAGGCTACAGCGGTGCGCAGCGCCCACCGTGCCCGCAGTTAACGCGGGTGCTCGCCCCGGGGGCTCTCGGTGTCGGGCTCCCCGCAGCCCCGCTTGCCCCTTGTCCCCTCCAGGACCCCGGTGCCCCTCCGGGGCTCGGCCCCCCCGCGCTCCCCGCGGCCCCCCCGCCCCGCGGCGGCTCAGACCTCGAGACGCCAGGGCCGTGACGTCACCCATTCATAAAACGCCGCGCGCTGTCAGCGCGGCGCCATGCGGGCGGTGCCCATGGCGACGAGGGCGGGGCGGGGACACACACCTGCAGCCCCTACGGGGGGCACCGGGACCCCCACGGAGACACCGCCACCCCCACCGGGACACCGGCACTCCCACGGAGACACCGGCATACTCTCGTGGATACGGGCACCGGGACCTTACAGGAATCACAGGGACCCCCGGGGGACATCTGCAGCCTCACGGGGACACGGGGGTCCCACGGCGGCACAGGCACACGGGCATCCCCACAGGGGACAGCTCCGCTCCCCCCGGCCCAAGTTCGGAGTTCCCCGTTCCCCCTCACTCCCGGGGCTCAAACCTCCGCAGCTCGGTGGCGGCTGCCGGGGCGGGGGACGCCAGGTTCGGGACCACCGAGGGACGGGCAGAGGAGTCGAGCGCTGGGCGCGTGGGGCAGCGCGGGGCTGCGAGCACAGTTCTGCCGCGGGGGAAACCCGTGGAGGTCCCGCCACCGTGCGAGGCAGCCGGTCCTTGCCCCGAAGGCTTTCTGGTCCGGGCTGTAATTAGCGTTCCTGCTAATTACCCCGCACCTGCGGGGAGGGCAGGCAGCGTCCGGTGAGGGCCCCCGAGCGAGACTCCGGCACACCCCGAGCAGCAAGAAACGGTGTGGGAAGGGAGGGAGGCAGGCAAAGCTGAGTCTCAGACGCTCCCGGGTGTGTGCACAGGCCGACACGCAGGGTGGGTGTGCGTGTGCACACACAAAGGCGCGGACACACACGGGCTTGCACACACAGATGTGTGGGACATACCCAAATATGTGCACAGGAGCGTTCACACGCATACACAAACCTGTGGAGACCAAACACAGCCACAAGTACTTGCACACTACAGAGGCACACACGGATGGACGCACATACAGGTACACACACACACGAGTACACACATGCACGCTCATGCACACGTACACCCTGCCTTGCACACCAACACGTGTGCCCAAGTGCCAGCACAGCTCTCCCAGCCCTTTATGGGGTTGGGCCGGGGGGGCCAGCCCCTGCCGCACGTCCCCAGGCATTCAGGGAGCCGAAGGCCTCCCCTCTTCTTCCTCTTCTGGGGAGGGCAGCAATCCTGGAGAGCGTGCATGAACTCCAGCCCTGCCAGCCTGGCTGGGGGGAGCTGGATCCCCCTGTCCCTCCCTCTGTCCCTCCTCCCTGTGTCCCCCAGCCTGGTGCGGTGGCGGTTCCCAGGGTGGGCACGGCGCTGGGGTCGCCCCCTCCATTCAGGGCTCGGCGGAGGGCCCGGTGCTGCCCGGTTCCCACCGCGGCTCTCAAAGCTGCTAATTAGCCCCCATCTGGCGGCAGTGGCCGGGCCGCGGCGGGAGGCCGGGGACATTGTGCACAGGAATGTCTTTCAGGGCCGCCGGCCGGCCGCCGCCACCACCAGCTGCGCCGCCAACAATGCCAGGACGAGCCGGACCCCGCGCCCCTGCCACCGGCCACCCCGAGCGGCGCGGGGACAAGGACGAGGACTGATTTCGTGGCCGTGGTGGGTGTCACGGCACACACGGCACGGCTGCCCTGGCACAGCCACTCCAGCTGCCCCAGCCCACTGGATGCCCCCGAGAGCAGGACACCCTCACCCCATCCCTCTGCGTGTTGGGGTGCTGGGGATGGGGTGCGGGGCTCAGGGCTGCCAGCGTGGCACCGGGACGCTGCCTCGGCCACAGCTGGCCGCGGGGTCCTGGCCTGGCACGGCAAGCCGGCCGGCACAGCAGTGTTGTCCGGCAGAACACAGAGCTTCATTTCCATCTCAATTCTGGGAACGGGGCTCACGGCGCGGTAACAGCAGCCTCGGCCATATGGTGCTGGCGGGGCTCAGCCCGGCCGGGGGGGCAGCCGGGGGGCGGCTGCTTTGCGCCGAGCAGGGGTTGCCCGGCAGCCGAGCACATCAAAGCCCCCGGCCGCCCCCGCCCCGCCGGGACCACACAGGGCACGGCCGGCCAGGCCGCCGAGCGGCCGAGGGGCTGCCTGTGCTGCTCTGATGGGGGAATGGGGTACAGCCGGCACCCCAGAAGCGGCAGCACCCAGCCCCGCACTCCAGCACGCAGGGCTGGAAGGCAGCACGGACATCGCCGGTCAGGCTGGGCCCCCACCAGTGACCAGGACTCCCAAACTGGCTGTGCTGGGCTCCATCCAGATCTCCTCTCCTGGTGCCATCCGCAGGTCACCCCTGAGGCTACACAGAGCTCCCACCCCCCCGCCCCGTGTCCGCACGACACTGCTGAGCCGGGGTTGCAGATGTGCCGGGGCCGCCGGCACAGCTGGAGCGGGGCCGAGGCCTGAGAAAGCCCCTGCGCATTCCCCTCCCGCCTTCTCCCTTCCCGTTCCCAGCTTCCATCCGCTGCAGCCCAGACCAGCTGGAGCCAGGCAGCCCTTCCTGGGATTTATTCCAGCTTCCTGCCCCTCCTCGCCGGCCGACCGGGACTGGGGCTGCCTTGGGCTGCTTCCTCTCCCTGCTCGCAGCCGCCGGCCGGGCGCCACTGTCAGTACCCATCATCACACGGGACCCCAGCTCTCACCACCAGCACCCACCACTCCATGGGACCCCAGAGCTCATCACCAGCACCCACCATCACAGCACAGCTCATCACAGCACCCCCAACCCTGCGTGGTAGAGCAAGAGGTACAACTGCAGCACCCATCACCCACCATCACCCAGCTGAAACCCTGCTGTGGTGGGGAGGCTCCCCAGGGCTCTAAAGATGAGCACCCCTGGTGTGTCCCCCTTCACACCAGGCACCAGCACTCCCCAAACATGAAACCATCTTCCCCTTGCCTGGCGTTTGCACCCTGTGCACCTCCAGCTCAGCCCATCCCACCCCACTGCAATTCCTGGTGGGAGCTTGGCACAAGGGGCGTGTGCCCATGAGCTCCCCTGGCCAACTGGCATCTACACCACTGCCATGAGGTGCCGTGGGTGAGTGGGTGGGCAAGGATCATCCCAAACCCCACATGTGCTGGCAGCAGAACAGGCAGCTCTGGCCCCTGCCCGAGCTGGGCGCAGTTAAGTGGACAGAGGTTTCCTGCTGGAGCCGGCACATCCCCGTTTCCGCAGCCCCCACTGAGCCGGAGGGACCCTGCGGAGAGGGGAAAGTGGCCCAGCAGCGGCGCAGACACAGCGGAGCCGTGTGGCCTCAGCCCTGCCGGGACCGGAGGTGCCACAGGCCCAGGTGCAGCGGGTGAGGGAACCCAGGAGCGCTGAAGGGCCGGCTCCACCAGCGGCTCCTTGCAGGGCCCAGCACACTTCCTTCCTCCCGCCCAGCCCCGGCTTATCGGCCAGGCAGGGTGAGGGGTGACCCTGCTCTCCCCTTCCCAGGCCTTCCGCTCCCTGCAGCCCTGGGAAAGCTCCCGGCCACGCTTCCACCACACCTACAGCAGGCAGGAGCTGCTTGGAGCTCTGCAGGGCAGGAGGGTGATGCTGGCATGGGGGGTACCCTGTACAGCCCCCAGCCTGCTCCTGGCACTCTCGGGGCCTCTGGAGGCTGCATGGGGATGCAGCTCTTACCACCCAAAGCCAGGGAGGATGCAGTGCCAGCCTCACAGCAAGGGACACACCAGGTTGGGGAGTGGGTTCCTGACTCAGGGTAGGGTCCTGCACCCCACAGCAGAGCCCAAGTCCTTCTCCACGGAACACTGGAGGCTGGTGAAATCACATCTGGAGTCTAGACTCAGTGACTCGGTGGGCTGGGCCTGGCGGCCGCGCTGTACCCAGACCCTGCTGCACACTGTTTGCTTAGCTGGAGGTATTTAATTGGAATTAAAGTGGCCCCTCTTGTTTTTGCGGACAGGGCTGTTGGAAAAGGAGCTGTAAGTCATAGAAAACATCTGTAGGAGCCTGCGAAGGGTCATTAGATGGCAGAACGCGAGGCGCCACTTTTAGTGCTCGCAGCCGGCGCAGGGAATAATGGTTCAATACGGCTTTTGTGGAGGAGCTGCCAAGCCAGCAAACACTTTCTATTTATTCTGGCAGTGGGCATGGCCGAAGGGATGCAGGATCCTCCACATGTGGGCCTCCAGGAGGGGTAGGGAGGACACTGCCAGTGCTGCAGGACACAGGGCAGCTGGTCCCAGAGGAAGCCGTGGTGGATGCTGGAGCTGCCCCTGCCTGCAGCCCCTCCAGCCCGCACCAGCATTCTCTGCCCATCCCAGCCCTAAAGGGTGCAGGATTGTGCCTGGCTCCCTGCAAGGAAGGGGGACAATCCATACTGTCCTCACCCTGCTCCAGGGCTGGGTTTGAGGTTACCCACTCCTACCCCTCCCATTCCCGCTCCTCCAGGCCGTGGGGTGTTAGCCTCAGCTCACTGAGCACCCCAGCAGCTGAGGCAGAGCACATTCCTATCCTGTGGGGTTCCTACATCCCAATCCCTGATCAGCCACCCTTCTCTGGGGCCAGATCCCAGCTCAAACCCACACAGGGCTCAGTGGCTCCGGCCCTAAATCTGGGTATTGCAGAGCAGGGGCCAGGCTGGGGGAAGGCCCAGTGCCAGAGAAGTGGGAGGGGGAAGGGGACGGTCACTTGGTCACTTGGAAACAGCCAGACAATAGCCACCAGCTCCAGGGGGAGAAGGCGGGTGAGCTGATGCCAATCCCAGTGCCGGCTTGAGCAGGGGCATGGCCACACCAGCACTCCTTCCTTCAATATGGTTTAATATGAGAGAAAGCAAATGCACAATACAAAATTTAAAAACCGGCATACATCGATACCCCACCTGGGTGGCTGCTCCGACACACACAACACGATGCTCTTGCACAATTGTTTCGTCGTCTGTCACTTGCAAAGGGTCTTGAAGGGCCCCAGCCCAGCAGCGCCGGGCACAGCCCATGGGCAAGGTCACTTCTCCTTCTTGGAGGCTTCTGTTGGCTCTTCTTTGGAAGCCCCTGCTGCCTCCTTGGGGGTTGAGCTCTCCTCGTAGCTGGGGACAAGAGGGACATGAGTGGGACCAGCTGCTCTCTGGGGACAGAGCCCTGTGCCACGTGGGGACAGCCCAGCCTCTGGCCTCAGCTTCTGCCCGGCTGCTGCTGAGGACAAGACGGGCTCCAGCCATCAGCACCCAGCACAGGAAGCCCCATGGCGCAGAGCCCAAGCAGGGAGATGAGGGATGCACCCCCCCAGACATCTCCAAGGGTAGGGTGGACCCAGCCAGGGGCCAGCTCTGTGCCCAGGGATCTGTCCTTGCTCCCAAGAGCACTATTGGATATCCGGGACAGCACATGCTTTCCTTGGCTGAGCACGGGTGCCAGCGGGGCCCGTTAACAGGGGAACCGCAGCAAGACCAACAGCAGTGTTCCCTCCCAGGGTCTCACTCCTCTGGCTGCAAACCCCCTCCAGCAGTGGCCCCAAGGCTCTGGCTAAGGAAATGGGAATGCTGCTCCAAGCAGAAAGGACAAAGTCTGCGATATCAAATCTTCTTGCCCTTCCCAGTCTTCTCTCTCAGAATGGGAGAGAAGCCGGCCCACAGCAGCGCAGCAACAGCTCCAGCCTCTGCGAACAGAGCTTGGGCCAGGGAGAGCCAGGACCTGTCCCTACCTGGCCAGAGCGACAGACAAGGGGCCCCGGTGGCAGTGCTACATGGCACTGGGGCTCTGCTGCCGGCGTCGGCGGGGACAGGACAGTTTCTGCTGCATGGAATCAGCCAGGCTGGCCGGCGAGCCAGACACCGTGGGGAAGTGGGTAAGTCTTGGTGTGTGAGGCAAGATTTCAGCAGAGGATTCATAGCTGCAGGAGAGAGAGGAAGCAGGAAGGGAAAAGACAAGGACAGAAAGGAGGGGAGGGGGAGAGAGAGAAAAAGCAGAAGAGTTTTGGAGTGAGAGCACTGAGAATGCACCGCCCTGTGCAGGAAGCCTGGCATCCTCCTTCACCTGCTTGCACCCCCTGGCCTCTCCTTGCCTGCTGACTCCACGACAGGGCTGCAGCATGGAAAAGTGAGCACTGAAACTCAGGGATGAGACAGCTCTCACTGGCATGAGCAGAGCCAGGCAGCCAGAACCTAGGGAGAGCAAGCCTGGGCAGCGGGGAGGTGGCAGTGGAGCAGCCCAGGGGCTGGGCAGATGACAGAGAGATGCAGCAGACCCTGTCCTGCCACTCGAGGACAGCGTGCCCACAGCAGATGTGGGGGGCATGATGGGTTCCCACTGCTGAGGGAGCTTCCTGCCTAGCCTAGGGAGGTTTGGCAACGCTGAGAGCCATGGAGCTGATCCCAATGTCACTGACCTCTGCTCCACCAGCACCCCTTCCCTGGGCCTGCAGCACAGATCTGCTCACTCCCACCCTGCTTGCAGACCCTCACTGCTGTGAGACACCATAATGCAGGCAGAGACCACAGGAACTGACAGCTCCAGGGAGGATCAGGGCGCACCAAAGCACCACAGCAGAGCAACCTACACCTGGTGGGATTCCTGCGGTGGGAGTCACTGCCCTCCAGGCATTGGTCCCTCTGAATCCCACTTCCTCTGCCTACAACTGGAGCCACTTCAAGGGAGGTCTGGCCCCCTGGGGCCATTGAGATTGCAACCCTCCAGCATCCTGCTCTTGCCCTGGCAACACTTTGCTGCTGGAGCAGCTTGTGCTACTGCTCTGGGAGGGCACTAGCCCCTGGCTGCCAGGCTCCCTGTGCTCCTTGCTGCCCAGTGGGCCCGGCCTCACAGCTCATCTCTCCCCAGTTTCCTGGCAGGAGCTGCTGCTGCTGCTGTCAGCTGGTGAGTCACAGCACTGGGGAAAGCGGCTGCAGGATCCCAGGTGCACAGGAAGGACGATCCCAGGACACTCAGTGCCTGCAGCAGCGATTGTCAGAAGCAAACATCAAAGGAGGGGCAGGTGCTGGGGACGGCCCAGCTGAGAGCCGCTGGGAACATGCATACCTGCATCTCCCAGGGGAGGGGAGGGGAGGGAGGAGGGAGGACAGCTGGCTTCCCGTTGCGCCCAGTTTCCCTCTGAGGAGGCTGGGAGCTCAGGAACACTCCCCAGGCTGGGGCACTGGGGAGGCTGGGAGGCTGGAGGGTATACTGCCCTGCTTTAGGATGTTCCCTTCCCTCCTCTGCATCAACCATCATTACTGTGCTGAGCCACCACCAAGTCTCAAGCATGACAGAGAAACAGCTCTCAGGCAAGAGGCCAGAGCTGCCCACTGACAGCCTGGATAGGCTCCAAGAACAGCTGAGCACAACGGCCCAGTCCCCCCTCCTCTGTACCCACAGTCTCTGGGGAAGGGAGGCTACTACAAACCAGGAGACTGTGCCCAAGTGGGGAGGTTGGGATGTGCTCCAACCAGCCTTGGCTGCTCTCACAGCGTGCTCTGGCTCCATTTCTCCCCACCCACAGGCCCTGGGACACAATGACCAAGTATCTCCACACCAGGTGTGCAGTCCCACCCTCCCCTGCCTGCCAGCTCATGGGAAGAGTCTGTCACTGGGGCGTAAGGCAATCCCAGGTGCTGCCTGCTGGTAGCACAGCACGGCTCCCACCCAGCTCCCGGGAGGCGGCTGCAGCCAGGCCCAGCATGTACAAACACAGCACAGCTCCCCCCACCCACGCACGTGCCGGTGCACACCCAGAGCATGCCCAGATGAACCCGTCCCTCCAGCTGTGCCCAGGCGTGGGAACATCTGCACGCTTCACGGGGTCCAGCGCCGCCGGCAAAACAGCTCCATGGCCAGCTAAGGCTCACCTGAACATTTCGGTTACTTCTCCCTTTGCCAAGGCCACCAGAAGCGGGAATCCAATGCAGGCAGGGACCAGGTACAGCAGCGCAGGCTGGGGGGAAGGAAAACAACTGTTAAACCAAACCACAGTCACCCTGAGGGAGGAGTGCAAGGTGAGCTCATGGCCTTGTCCCCTCTGCACCCATGATCCTGCATCCCTTCGGCTACACAGGGAGTCAACACCCCAAAAAGCAGCTCTAAGAGCTAAGTTAGAGCTGCAGCAGCATGCAGCTACATTGGGTATTAGGAGGAAATTCTTTCCCGTGAGGGTGGTGAGATCCTGGCACAAGCTGCCCAGAGAAGCTGTGGATGCTCAATTCCTGGAAGTGTTCAATGCCAGGTTGGAACAGGGCACGGAGCAGACTGGTCTAGTGGTTGGTGTCTCTGCCCATGGCAGGGGAGTTGAAACAAGATGGTCTCCAAGGTCCCTTCCCAAACCACTCTGCGATTCTGTGAAAATCCTCACTGCGAGGTCCCCGTGGGCCATGAACACACTGAGAGCCCCTGTGCAGATCACAGTGTATGGGCTCCCAGAGGCCCCTGCAGAACAGCCCTGGTGCTCAGGGCAGCTTGGTTAAAGAGCCAAAAAACACAGGGCCCCTGGCTGAGGGGCTGCTGTTGGAAACAAGGAGCCTTGCCCCAAGCAGGCCTCTGCTCCAGCTGGGCACAGGAGCTTTGGGAAGGGAAAGGTACAGGCAAGCACTGGAAAATCAAAGCCAAGAGAAGAAATAAATCTACTTTTTCCTGGCAGGATGCAGGAACTTTGTGGCCAAGCTGGCCTGACCCACTTGGATGTGCATCCACAGGAGGCAGCAGGGTGGAGCTCACCTGGGCATGCTTGAAGATGTGCATGATGAATATGGTGAGGCCCAGCCCAAAGATGTAGGCCACAAAGCTGGTGTAGAAATACGTGTGCGTGTTCTTCTTCAGGCTGTAGGGAAAGGGAAGAGCTCAATGACCTCTGGTCTGGAATGTCAGTGGCCAAAATGGAATTGGCCTGGTACTCTTAGCCATCTCCCACCACAATGGAGTGTGCAGAGCAATGCTCTGCCTGTGCAGCCCCTGGTGTTGTGGGAGCAGTGTGGGACTAAAGGCAGTAATACCCAGGTGAGGGGCTGGAGAAGGGAAGAAGGCAAGTGATGCTGCTGCTGGATGGCAACTGGGAAGGGAGGAATTAGGGCTAGGACCCAGGGAGAAGGTCCCACTGTCTTGGTGAAGCCTGTCCCTGGCTCTCAGCAGTTACTATTTTATCACAGGGCAGGCTGCAGGAACTGGGATTCCCAGCAGGTGCAGGCAGGATGTGGGTGGTAACACCTGGAAGAGCTGGCACAGACCAGAGGGTCTGTGCAAGAGCAGTGGGAGTGGGGCCACACCGCCACGGCCACAGAGCACCCTGTTCCCCAGAGCTTTTCAGTGTGGGGCAACTGCTGCAGCCCAGCTGTAGGTGCAGCTTCCCTGTGTGGGAAGGAGCTGCTTCCTCCAACATCAGGGGAACCTGGAGGCAGCCAGCACTGCCAGGCACCCATTTGCATCCACGCAAGCAGCGCCAGCACCCCAGCTCTTTCCCACGCTGTCACTGCTTCCTCTCACTGCCCTGCACTCCTTGGTTCCAGGGAGCTGGTGAGGCTCTATGGGGCTGCCATGTGCTGCTGCCCTGAGCCCCATCCCTCTGCTGCCTGCCCTACCTATGCTTGAACTCAACCACTCACCTCCAGTGTTCAGGACGTACCCACAGAGCCAGCCCCCTCTTCCAAGAGCTTTTCCTTACACCCCCTGGTGTGTCTCCACACCCAGCTCCAGAAGGGAGCACACGACTGCACTCCTGGCTCCCCCTTCCCTTTTTTCCTCTACAAAAGCAGCTCAAATATGCTGCAAGATCCAACCTGCCAGAGACCCTTCCCTGCTGCCTGCTCACCTGATATCAAACCGCAGCAGCAAGGCAATGAAGATCCCTGCAGGGAGAAGGAAACGATGAGGGGCTGGAAGTGGCACAGGAGGGACAGCGAGGGGCCAGAGGAGCACAGAAGGGACAGCGAGGGGCTGGAGGGGCAGGGCGGGCTGAGGGAGGCAGGGCAGGACCCGCGGTGCTCGGTGCCGTGCTCGGGGTGACAGTGCCCTCTCGTGGCACGCGGCACCGGGACACCCGCCCGGACCTGCGGGGACACTCCCAACACACCGGGACACCCGCGTGGGGCTGCGGGGACGCTCCCAACACACCGGGACACCCGCCCGGACCTGCGGGGACACTCCCAACACACCGGGACACCCGCGCGGGGCTGCGCCTGGCCAAGGGCAGAGCCAGGCACCTGCTCGGCTCCCCGCAGCCCCCTCAAAGGAGACCCCAGTCCCGTCCTCCCTCTTCTGTCCTCACCCGGAATGACAATGTCTCCCAGTCCCAGCATGGCGAAGTTGTCGGCGTCCAGCCCCTTCTCCAGCAGGTCCTGAGGGAAAACCACTGCGAGGAGCAGAGCGAGGCACAGTGAGGTGGAGTGTCCCCACTGAGCAGACCCCAGCCCCACTGGGCCTGGCAAACAGCAACCAGAGCTGGGCAAGGGACCTGTCCCTGCCCTCAGCCCCCTCCTTCCCTGTAGCTTTCCTTGTTCTTTCTGGGACAATTCCAGAACAAGAAACCAGGGACCAAACTACTGCATGCACCACAGCAGCACCAGTTCAGCCCTCCTGCTGTTTTGGGGCTCTGTGGTTTTTTTTGTTTTTGTGTGTTGGTTGTTTTTTTTTGTTTTTGTTTTTTTTTTTTTTTTTTTTTTTTTGGTGGTGGTTTTTTTTATATTTGGTATGGACTGTTTCTACAAGCAGGTGGAATTGCCTACTTGTCCTAGGGTGACATTGTGATGCTTGTATCCCCATTCATATGTTCTGTTTCTGCAGGATATTATGTTCTGTGCCTTTAAGACTGGCTTTGAAGAGTGGAAGTTTTGTTTGGGTTTTTCTTATCAGGGACACAGAGATGTATTTAGGGCTGCTTTGGCTTTCTTACTTTCACTTTCTGCTTGGCTTGCTCTCTCTCACTTCTGCTTGCTCTTGCTTCTGCTCTTTAGCTAGTTTAGCTAAACAGTCCAAATTTCTTTCTGGACTGTGTATCCTCTTCTTTTTCCTGACCATCTCGAACCTGCTCCGGACTGGGACCTGGGAACACCGAGAGTCTGCACCGTGCGGCTTGCAGCAGCTGCCCAGCACCGGAGGGACTGAGAACAGAGCGACCACCCCCCGAGAGAGACTTTCTGAATTTGTCATCTGTTTCAGAGTGGTGTCACCTGGTATTGTTCATTTTGTGTGCTGGGGGGTGCTGTGCCTGTTAAATAAACAGGTTCTTTCCACTTCTCTCTGAGGAATTCTTCCCGAACCGGTTGGGGGGAGGGGCCGTGTGGGTTTGTTTTCTGGAGGGGCCCCCTTTGGAGATTTCTCTCCCAAATTTGCCCTAAACCAGGACACTACTCCAAAGGTGCAAAGTGACCCAGACAGAGCAGGGCACTGCAAACCATCCTTTTCCAGAGATCTGCCTTGGCTTGAGGCTGGCCAGTGACACGGAGGAGGAGTCACTAGCAGGAAATGTTCCTGCACACATCCCAGCCTGAGCCATTTCCAGAGGTGGAGGGTGCATGGGGCAGGGCTTGCAGCAAAAAGGACCCCAGCACACAGGGAAGATCTACTCACGTTTTATTGGGGCCTCAAACGATTTGGCAACTGTCACCATCACATTGGTGCCAAAGACCTAGAACAGAAGGAGACCAAGGTGACCACATCTGCACAGGAACACACACACAGTGCTCAGCTACAGCCTCACCCCAGGGCCAGGAGTGGCTTCAGTGGCAGAAAATAGCCAGTGACCTGCCAAAATGTGGGCACAGGAGCCCTGAAAGCAAGCCCACTGTCTGGGGGAGGAGGCATACGGTGGCACTGGGGGAGGTGGTTGCTTCACAGCTGTCCTGCTCTCTGAGCAGCATGGGGACAGCACTCACACGGCAGAGCTGCTACCCACCACCCAGCCCAGCACCTCAGTTCAGCTTGAATCAGTCAGCTCCATGTAAGATCCAGCTGGAGGGCAGGAGCTTCCAGCAGGGACAGGGCAAGTGTCAGATCAGCTGCAGTTTGCTCTGAGGTCATTTACTTGCGTGGCCCTATCAGCTGTAAATACTGGCAGCATTTGGGGGGTGGACTGTAAACACTGAGGGCAGCCACTCTGATCTCTGCACCTTGCCATCTCTAAGCCTCCAGTCCAGCAGGCACAAAAACAGGTGCTGGTTAGCACTGGGTGAGCAAAATCCTGGAGCTTTGGATTAAAGGGAAATCTTAAAGCATCAGATTAACTCCCATAAGGTGCAGCAAGTTCTGAGCATTGCCATGGAGTGACAGGACTCGACACTGGGATCAGGGAAAAGCATCATGTATACCCCCAAACTATGTGGGGGCAACAGCATCAACCCATTGAGATCTCCTTCCTCCTTGAAACCCTCCTGGGATCTCACTGTGACTGAATCCATGCCAAGATCCAAGTGACCAGCTCTTGCAGAGGGGCACAGTACCAGGGCCTCCACTTCAAGGGAGCCCTTCCCTAAGTCTCCAGAAATACTCTGATCCATGGGGAAGCCAAGGTGAGACACAGCCAGCAAGTGGAGAGCAGAGGGGTGCACTCAGTGTCCCCAAAGCACTGGGAAGACACTCACACACTAAGCAGGGCCTGGGGTACCAGGTGTGCTAAGGCAGAAGGCTAAGTCCCCTCCAGCTGAGAGCTGCACAGGAAGTGGCCCACAGGCTAAAAAACCACAGAGCCCAGACTGTTAACGAGCCTGGGAAACAGAGGCACCACCAGCCAAGTACAAAACAACCCACAGTAGCCAGGCGTAAATATGGAGGGATTACACAGGCAGCTGCAGAGCTGCTGGACAGACCTCAGTGTATACAAGGCTCTCAGACATTTGGAAACATGGTGATTCAGAAGGTGGAGGCAGCAGGAAGGACTGGGGAATACGGACATTACAAGGAGAAACATTCTCTCATGCATGGAGCAGAGCACAGGACTGCATTCCTGCCTTCCCCACCCCCCTTTCCTCTACAAAAGCAGCTCAAATGCACTGCAAGAAATAAGGAAAACCTCAAAATGAAAAAGTTGGGGTGCAGCACTGGCTGAAGAAAACGGACTGGAGGCATTCCAGGGTCTGATCCTCTGTGCAACAGAATAGAAGGACACTAACGAAACCAGCAGATAACAGAGCCAAGGCACAGCTCATACAGGCAGGCTCAGTGTGCCCCAGAGCAGCCTCCAGCCCACCCAACAGCTGTCAGGCCTTGGGGAGACCATAGTAGGGAATACAGGACCAGATATGACACACACTGAGTAACCCACAATAGCTCTGATGAGGCCCCTGCCAGCCCTGGGCTCTCTGAGTGAGAGAATAAAAGAAAACACACTTGATGAGCCACATTCTGCCACTGTGGATTCTGTCATCAACCCTGCCACACCCCTCTGGGCTGAGAAACCGAAAATTCTGACTTCAAGTGTGTGTCCAGCCAGCGTGGTGCCTCCAGAAAGGCAGAATGCCAGGCACACACTTCCACCAGTGGCCTGCAGAATACTCCTGCTTACCCAGAACACATCGTAGATGAAGAGGCCCCCAAGCAAGATGCAGCCAGTGCTGACATTGTTCAGGTGCAGCAGCTCCACCCCGTTGAGGGAGAACGCCAGCCCGAAGAGATTGTTGGCAATCCAGTGCTGAGAAGGAGAAAAGGAGATTTGGGTCCTGCTGTACATGGAACCCCCACCCTGCACGGAAATGAGTCAGTGTCTGGTCCAGCCCAGCCCCCAGCTGTGCCTCACTTACCTTTCTCAGCAGGTACCAGACCCCCACAACACTGCTCAAGGCCAGGCACACGAGATCCTTGGTGTCAAACTCATAATTCACTATTTCTGCAAGAAAACAGAGAAGTCAGACTTGGGGCAGGCCAGGCAGCTCCCCTTCCCATGCAGGGCTGAGATGAGTGATTCCACAGCTGGGGAGCCCAGAGCTCAGTGCCCACATCCCAAACAAGGGGACTGTACCCGTGGTACACACGTGCAAACTGCCTGGGAATGAGCAGTGGGCTCTGCAAAGCTCAGACCTTCTCCTTCAGCCAGACTCTGCACATGGACAGCATCCACGGTCCTGCTGTCAATAAGGAAATTGGATTCAGGCACTGCCTAAGGCAGGGAGAGACAAATCTTCTCCTTCTTCCTGTGCCAGTTAACTCCTGGTGGTATCACCAGAAATACTCCCTTAGCAGGAAAGCTACTACAGGGCAGGATACTTATCAAAGCATCCTCTGCCAGTGCAAAGATCTGGCCCAGATAAGGCAGCACAAACCAGTCAGGCCTATGCTTTCCAAGGGGCTTAAATAAAAGCTGTGCATTTAATGACAGCCACAGCTCCATCCCCACAGCACTCTGGGAGGTGTTTCTGGGGTGTCCCTGCCAGGCAGAGGCAGCACAGAGTGCCAGCCCAGCTCTGCAGGGACACATGGGGCTCACAGTGGCTATGGAAGCCCATGGAGCAAGAGGCAAGTCTTTGAGAGGGTTGTTTCAATGGACTGAGAGTAATAAGACCAAAAAAAAAAAAGGAAAAAAAAAAGGAACAGTAAAGGCAGAAAACATTCAGGCTCCCCTGAAAGACAGGAAAGCCAACGTACCCTCCTTGCTCTCCCCGGAGCCCTGGGTGAAGAGGAGCTGGTACTGTTTGTTGGGGAAATTTGCAGGGAAGAATCTGTTCATCATGGGGCTGAAACGAGAGGTGTAGAGAAGGGCAGTTCGACAGAAACCCCACAAGCTGCCCAGCACCTCTGCGTTTGAGGGGCCCCACACCCCCTCCCAAGACAGGAAACACCATCTGCTCCATCAGGGACTGGCAGGAGCCACAGCAACTCATCCTGCACAGAGATCTGATCTGGCAACATGTGACAGTCCCCCAAATACTCCAGGGCAAGAAAACAGAGCGTCGCCCACAAGAAAGGAGGACCCACCCCAGACCCCAGCAAATGCCCTATGCCCCCAGCAACCCTCTGAGTACTCAGGAGTGGCTGGGCCACCACTGACTGGCTCTGCTGCAGAGCCAGGAGCAGAGCAAAGCCCTTGCCCAGCACCAGTCTAGGGAAAGCATCTGGTCCCCAATGCCACAGAGCCCACGAAACAGGAAACCAGTTCAACTTTTTCAGTTACTGAAACAGTCTGAGCTTTCAACACCTCGTACCACACATGGCCGTGAGAGGCCAGGGACATTACCATGAGCTCCAGCTGCCTGTGTCACCCATCCCAGAGAGGGTGCTGCTGAGCTCTCCCCTCTGCAGGGCAGCAAGGACTGTGCCAAGAGGGGTTTAAGTTGGATATAAAGA
This sequence comes from Camarhynchus parvulus, assembly GCF_901933205.1. NCBI lineage: Eukaryota > Metazoa > Chordata > Aves > Passeriformes > Thraupidae > Camarhynchus > Camarhynchus parvulus. The sequence continues at coordinate 7,157,304 of NC_044590.1, read as the reverse complement.
AAAGGCTCTTCACCCAGAGGGTGGCTGGGCACCGTTATAGACTCCCCAGAGAAGTGGTCATGGCCCTGAGCCTGCCAGATTTCAAGAATTGCTTGGAAAACACTCTCAGGAACATGGTGGGATTTTTAGAGTTGTCCTGCGGAGGGTCAGAAGTTGGACTCGATCCTTGTGGATCTCTTGCAACTCAGGATATTCTGATTCTGTGATTCTGAGCCAGAGAAGCTCCTCAGGGTGAGTTTGCCTTGTCCCAGGACTGGTGTATGGGATGCTGGCTTCCCAGGACCCCCAGGGCTTTGGTTCCCACCACCAAGGGACAACATCCTAATAGGCCAGGCAAATATCCTAAAAGACCTGGCTCTGCTGCAGGGCAAGGTGCTCTAAAACTCTCCCAATAAAATGAACTGAAGCTTTAGGTAGCCCTATCCCAGTCACACCCATCCTTGTGCTGTACCTGATAGTGTGAGACAGGGCCAGGATCCCCAGCACAAAGAAATACATGGAAAGCAGAAGATTGATGTACTCTTGAGAGAATATCTGCAAGACAAAACCACAGAGGGGTTAGTAACCACAGCATCCTCCCCATCCTCATGCTCCTGTTGGCAGCTGCTGTGTCAGTGCTCCAGGGAAATAAGAAGAATAGCTAGAATAACCCAAATTCCTGCATGCTGAAGGAGACTATGTTGGAAATAGCCATGTGCTCAAAGAACAAGCACAATGGGCCCGTGAGCTGTAGCGCATCTGTGAGCTGCTCAGGTCAAAAAATAACTCCAGTGCTGCAGAAAGGAGGCCAGAGCTTCCCCTGCAGAGAAGGGAGAGGCACTGCTCCCAGGGGCTGCCCAGGCCCAGGGGAGCAGCAGCATCCCCTGGCCTAATTAAACAGGGCATTATTAAAACTCCTGCCCTCCAAGTCACACACTCCCCTACTGGATCACACCCCTACAAACCAGTGTGGAAGGATCCTGGGGCCCTCCATGCCCTCCTGGAAGGGGGATGCTGGAATAGGAGAGCACACGGCACACAGCTACTGACAGAGAAGGGACTGAACTGTACCATTCCCAACTCTGCACCTTAACCCTCACCTCCTGGCCAGCCTAGGAGCACCCTGGCACCTTGCATGGATCCCAAAACAGCACAGCTTGGAAGCTGCTATGCTCACAGGATCATTCTGTGCTGCAGCTCTCCAGACCTCTCTGGGAGCTCAGCCATGTGCCAGACCTGCATGGGCAGCCCAAGGTGCTTGAGGCCAAGATATCATCTCCACACCACCAAAAGCACGAGCTGCTGAGAGCCCCCGTCCACTTCTCAAGTCATCTGACTCTGCCTGTGGGCTCTGAAAGTCTTAAAGACTTCACCTGATCACACAGGGGCTCCCCCAGGCCTGCAGCTGAAATAGCTCCAGGAGCACAGCATGGAACACAACACAGAGCCAGCAGCATTTGCCCCTCAGAGACCCCCTCTGGCTCCAGCCTGTGTCCTGTCAGCTTGGCCCACGGAGGCAGGAAGAGCTCAGGGCTATTTGCTCCTCGGCAGCTCTCCAGAAACAACCTGTGCACAAACAGGCTCTGATTTCCCCCAAGCTGTGACAATTCAGGCAAGAACTGACGTCCTCCTGCACGGTGACACCGAAGAGCTCGATCTGTGCAGCCTTACACACCTTCTGTCCCAACACTAAGGGCCAAAATCAGAGTCACCCCGTCATGGGAGCTCCTGCCAGGCAGGAGGATGTCCTGCCCCAGCTCCAGTGCCCTTCACTTACTTTAAAGAAGAGGTAGAGCCCCAGGAGGGTGCAACTGGCAACAATGGGAAAGCGAGCAGCATCTCGGCTGGTAATGGTCTCTGGCATCTCCGAGGAGTTCTGGGGAGAGAAGGACAGAACAGGAATGGATCAGCCCCTGCCCTGGCTTCACACCTGAGCAAGGGGTGAACAGACAGAACACACAACGCTCCATAGAATTTTGGGAGGGACAAAACACCCACGGGCCCCTGCTATATCCAGAAGCGAGGCTGTGTCAGAGGCAGAACCTGAGCTGGAAAACATAAACCTTGCACTTGTCCTTCCCAGGGCAGCCAAATTTTACTGCTTTTCTCCTCCTGGAGACAGAAAAAATCCTGTTCTGGCATTGTTCCATTCTCCCCTGCCCAGAGGGGAGCTGGGCTCCCTCACCGCTCACGCCCAGCCAGCCCCATCTGTGCCACCATCTGTGATCACCCCGTGCACGAGGCCTCTCTCCAGCCACCTTCTCATCCCTCACCTTGCTCTTGGGACACTTCTCATGCTCAAAAGCCCCAGATTTATAAACCCCTTCCAAGACATCCTTGCACCACCTCAACCAGCCCCTTTCAATCCATTTCCCATGGGAGACCTTCAGCTTTCAGAGGAGGCAGAGGGCTGCCTGTTTTCTGCCTGTTCCCTGCCCACTCCAGGCCCAGCTGGCTGCTGCTCACAGATCTAATCTCACTCAGGGAAACACCTGCGGCCAGCACAGATCCAGGGCACCTCAAAAGCCCTCGTGCAGCTTATCCCGGGCACGGCAGTTGTCACGCTGTGCCCAAATTCCTGCTGCTCCCTGCAGAGTGAGGGATGAGAACCCCCAGCCTGAACCACGGCTGGGCTTTGCTCACAGCCCCCCACTGCCTGGGCTGCCAGAAGCCCCGTCAAGATCACCTGAAGCCCCTGATATGAGGCTTAAGGGCACACAAGGAGATCTTAAAAATAGTAATAGATCAGACTGTGTAAACCAGTCCTTCCTCCTGAGCTACAGCAGCCCAACTATTTGGATAGAAGTCCCTGCTATGAAATGCAAAGAACGGCGAGAGGAGTACCAGGGCAGAACAGGGTGTTCAGGCAGGAGAGCAGCCCCGGACCAGCCCCAGTGCCGCGGGGCACAGCCACACACGAGTCCCCCCAGCACAGCCCCTCCTGAGGAGGGACAAGGGACGGTTGTGTTTTGCAGCACTTGAATTTATCGGGGCGGTGAGGAGTGGCTGGAGAAGCCCCGGGGGAAGCCAACTGTCTCCCCGGGCTCCCCTGCGCCTCCAGACCCACATGCAGCTGCCGGTCCTGCCGTGACCGGGGCGCCCGGAGGGGACCCTTGGGGAGGGGCGAGGCCCATAGGCCCGGCTGCCCCGAGCCGCGGGGGTACCTTGCTCTTGGCGCAGCTGACGGAGCGCAGCGCCCCGAAGAAGATGGGCAGCAGCGCCATGAGGACGAGGCTGCCGTAGGCCAGCGCCATGCCCTCGGGGGTGGCGGGCGGGCGGGCGGGGGTCCCGGCCCCGGGCGCGGCCCCGGCGGCGCTGCCGTTGTGCGCCGCGGGCTCCTCCATGGCGGCGGCTCCCACCGCGGTCCGCACCGACACGTCCCCTTACCGAGCGGAAGTGCGTCACGCGTAGCGGCGCTGAAGCCGGCCCCGCCCCGGCGGCCCCGGTGCCCGGAGAAGGGCAGAGCCCCGCGCCGCCGCCCGCGCTGGGCCCGGCCCGGCCCGGCCCTCGCTGTGTGCAGGGCAGGGAACGCCCCAGGAGGGAAAAGCTCCCGGTTTGCCGCAGCCTCCCGGAGCACCAGCGGGTGCGGGGCTCCTGCGCTGCCCGGGGTTTTCCTGCACTTCACCCTTTTCCAAGGATCTGCACCCCTGTTCTTGGGGATGCCCCAGCCCAGCCGTGGGCAAACAGCCCTTCTGTAAAATTCCTTATAAATGGCAGCAAATTCTTCCCCCGCGCTGGACTGGGACCAGGCTCTGCTGGAAAATTGGCCGAAATGTGTGTTTTCCTCACAAATACTCCGAGCCACTGGCAGCTCGGCTGTGCCACCAAGCCTACTCCTCCCCTTCCTCACCAGGATGAAAGTCTGCTGATGGGCAAAAATTGGTGAAGATTGGAGCACAGCGAAATGGTGCTGCCCCCAGTTTAGATCTGAGCCATGGGCAGGAGATGGGAGCACAGCAGGGATTAAAACACAAGTCTTTAAATTTTTTTTTAATGTCTTTTAAATTTTATATTTTAACTAAAAGGGATCTATTTCAGGAGCGGGGTGATTCATAGTTCCGTGTTGCAGGAGGAGGGAAGCCTCCTGGGAGCCCCTCTCTGCGGGCTTGGCCTCCTGCCCGGGATGCTGCCCTCTCCCTGCAGCTGCTGTTCCCAGAGCCGAGCAGGATGGGCAGCACAGGGCAGTGTGCCCACACACCCCCCTGCATCCCAGCCTAGCACAGCACAGCTCCTGACCCCAGCACTGCCCCTTTCTGAATCCCAGCCTGGCTTGGGAATCCTCACAAAGGGCAGTGTTGCTGTGCAGAGCGAGATGGGGGAGTCGGGGGCTGCTGTCGCACGGTGGCCGCCGGGGCTGGTGGCACCAGGGAGCCCTTGGGATGGCAGGAGACTGTGCTAGGGCTGGTGGGCACCCAGGGATGGATGACACTGGGAGTGGTGGTCACCCAGGGACAGACAGCACACAGGAGCCACCCAGAGGCTGATGGCACTGGGACAGCCCCGAGAGCGCTCGCTGGAGCAGCGGGTACCGCCGAGACTGGCAGCACCTTCCCCAGGAGCGGGCCCAGCACAGGCAACCCCTGGCCCCCTGCCAGCACCTCCTCCTCCCACCCACCCTCTCTCCGTTTCCCAGCGCCTCACCGTGGCCCCCCTTGGCCTCTCCTCCCACTCCTCCCATCGTCCAGCACGGCCGCATTTTTCTGGGTTTGAGCTCATTCTTTCCACTCCCCTCTCTGCCGGCTGCCAACTTTCCATGCCGTGGCCCCGCTCCCCCGCCTCCTGCCACAGGGAAACACCGGCTGCAGCTGCGGAGGGAGCGGCAGCAGCCAGGAGCCCCCTCGGGTGCAGCCCCCGGCCCCGACGTGGCTGATGCTGTGTGAACCTCAGCTGTGAACCTCAGCATCGCCTCCAGCAGCGCCAGGAACCGCCGAGCCGGGAGCTCCAGGGCAGAGCAGCGGGAGCAGAGCAGCAGCAATGCCATGGGCTAAGCAGCACGGAAAAAAAATAAATCTGAGCACCCACCTCACCATTTATGAGGGTAAAACTTGGGATTTGCACCTCTGGAGAGACTAGTTTCCCATAGGGACAGGGCACATTCCAGTGTCCCATCTGTGCCAGGCACAGCCAGTGGTTCCCCACGGTCTGCCCACAGAGCGAGTGGAAATTCCCGACCCGAGTAGGAGGCACAGCTGATCCTCCCTGGCATCAGGCCCGGGATGCTGAGCAGGTTCCCCCATGGTATCCCAGCTGCTGGATGGCAGCACAGCCTAAAAACAACAGGCAAAGCCCACACAGCTCCAGCACTGCCTCCCTGGGTGCCCAGGGTCATTCCTTGCTGGCTGCAGCCAAGCACGTCCCTTCCTGGCTGTGCCATCCTGCTCGGCTCCTGCTCCCTGCCCTTCCTGGAGCCACCAAGCACCCAGCTCCCTGCCCAGGCTGCGGCTCCCACGGTGCTCAGGGCTTTAAACCTGCAGCTCAGCAGAGCTCAGTCCTTCCCATGGGCTTTTCCAGAGCTGGGAAATGCAGGGGGCTTCACAGGGGACGATGCTGGACCACTGGGTGAGGAACTGGGACCTCCACCAAGGGTGGCCAAAGGAAGCCCTGGACAGAGGCTCTCCCTGCCCCAAGATGCTCCAGCTAATGGAGGAGCCAGCCAAGGCCTGGCCAGAGCAGGAAGCAGATCCTCAGCCCTGGCATAGGCGAGGAATCTCTGGGATGTGGCTCCGCAGGGCAGGGACCCAGCAGAGACCAGCACCTCCCTGATGTGGTTTATTCTGCAGATCAAGGGTTTCCCCATCACACCAGTAGAGAGAGAGCACAGAAACACACTGGTGCCAGTGAGACATGGCACAGAGCCCTGGCACAGCAGGGTCAGGGTGCCAGGTGATGCCACTGGTGCTCCCCTGCCCCCTCTTCCCAGCCAGGCTCCAGGCTGTCCAAGGTGGACAATGCCACGGTGCCCCTGCCAGTCCCTGCTGCCCTGCAAAGGACAGCACTGCGAGTGGGACCTGCCACACTCCTGGTAGCCTCCAGCCCTGCTCTGGGGCACAGCCACCCCTCACCTCCAGCTCTGCAGGAGCAGCTGTGAACCAAAACCTCACCACTCCAAGTGCAGGTACCCATCCCATCCTCCACTCCACGGACCTGATCCCACTTATCCCCTCTCCTGGTGGGGAGTGGCCGGATCCAGAGCACCTTCACATCCCTCAGCACCAGTGAAAACAGCTCCACGTGCTCAGCATCACTGCAGCCCAGTCTGAGCTCTGCACAGAGCCACTGGCCACACTGCTGGCAGAGAGCAGAGTCCCAGCCGGCGCGTGGGGAGGGACAGGAGCGTGGCTCTCAGAGCACAGACAGGTCATGGCAGGACTTGGAGCGGACTTTGAGGGCCACTTTGCTGCTGTTCCTGGCCACCAGCCTGTCGAGGAAGTGCCGGGCTCTGCTGGCGAGGCTCTCCTTGTGTTTCTGACCAGGAGGGGGATGCAGGTGGGACTTTTTGGCCCCTTGGCGGAGGCGGATCTGCCGCACCACCCCCTCGAAGAGCTCGTCCACGTTGTGCTGCAGAGCCGCCGACGTCTCAATGAACTTGCAGTCAAAGACAGCAGCACAGGCCTGGCCCTCTGCAAGGGAAGGGCAAGGAGAGGGCATGGCCCTGCTGGCACCTCAGGTGCTCTGAGATGGGCACTGCCACATGCACGACAGCAGCTGCACGTCCAGGGACAAGGGGACAGATGCAGGGGAAGCAGCTGGGCATGGAGCCCTCTCAGGGGTCTCCACCAGAGCCTTCACCTCCTACTCACCTTCCTCGGACACCTCCCGGCAGCGCACCAGGTCGGTTTTGTTCCCCACCAGGATGATGGGGATGTCCTCGGCCTGGCGTGCCCGGCGCAGGTGGATGCGCAGCTCCGAGGCGCTCTCGAAGCTGTCCCGGTCAGTGACAGAGTAAACGATGATGTAGGCATTCCCTATCTGCAGGCAGTGGCTGCGGCGCTGGCTCTCCTCATCCTGTCACCACACGGGGAATGAGATGTCACCAATCTGTGGCCATGGCCACTTCCAGGGGATAGCAGAGCACCCTGGCACTGATGGGACCTGTCAGTGCGCCCCACCAGCCCCCACGGTGTGGTCAACAGATGTGTTACCTATTAATTAAATGCAGATGAAAAGCTCTTGATTTTGAGGGGAGTGTTTGGGAGTTTTCCTCTCTATCAACAACAAACTGGAGCTGTGGGCTCAGCTTGGTGGGGGGAGGTGAGGCTGAATCCCCTGGGAATGCCCCGGGATGGTGCGGTGGGTGCTGCACCCTGCATGATCCTGGCACTGCTGGGCAGTGTGGGAATAAGCCATGGTGGAAAAAAAGGGGCCAATTTCGGGGTGTCACAGTGCTGGGGCACCTCTGGGCAGTGCAGGTAAGTGCCAAACACAGCTCAGTCCATGTGGGTGCTGCACCCCTGTGCACAGCTTGGGCACTGACTCTGTTCCCACTCCCGGGTGGCACCTACAGGAATGCAGGGCCCTGGCAGGAAGGGAAGGAGGGAGGTGTTTGTAGGGAGGCAGTGACAGCAGCACTGGAACTTCTGCCCAGGAGATACCTCATGTTCTGGGCATGAGGAATGCCCTATGCCAGGCACTGTTCTGTCTGTTAAAGTGTTCTGGCTGGCAATACTGACTCGTGGATTTACCCAATTGGATCCTTCAGCCCCATTCCCAAACATTTCCATGCATTTTGAAGTGGGTTATCATATAGGGGCCCACACCAGTGAGAACACGGGGGGCAGCCTCCCATGCCCCGGGAGGGTGGGCACAGAGCTGTGCAGAAACGTGACCCCAGCCTGTCTTGCCCAGCGTGTATCCTGTGCTCCAAGGTGGTGAGCCCCAGAAATGGACAGGGGGGGCCCAGGTTGCCCTTCAAAGCGCTCAGAGGCCCCAAGACAGCTCTTGTGCCCATGCAATGTCCCCCGGGCACATCCCAGCTCTCTCCAACGCACAGCCCCGCCGTACCCGCTGCTCTGACTCCCAGGCGTCCAGCACCAGCAGCGTGGTCTCCTCGCCATCCACGGTCAGCCTGCGCTCGTACGCGACCCCTGCGGGACACCGGGAGGGACAGCTCGGTCAGTGCCGCGCTTCCCAGCAGGGTCCCGGGCACCTCTCCGCCTCTCACACGGGTTTGTCCCCCCAAGGGGCCGCGGGATGCCCCGCAGGTGACCCTGCAGCAGATCCCCCCAGCAGACACCCACCTCCGTGCTGGTCCAGCGGGTCCCTCTCCTGGACGCCGGCGAAGAGGTTGACCAGGCTGGTCTTCCCCACGCCGGGGTCCCCCAGCAGCACCACCCGGTACCGGGGCTCCCTGAGCCTGGGGGAGCCCGCCCTGCCGCCCGGCTCGGAGGCGGTGTGGCCGAGCTGGGGGTGGAAGGGCTCACTCCGCGAAGCGGCCCCGGAGCCACCGGGCCGCGGGAGCGGGGTGCTGGCCCTCCGCCGCAGCGGGCTCCTGCTCCCGGGCTGCGTGTTCAGGGTCATCACCAGCACCGAGGGCAGGGGGCTGTAGGGTGGGCGGGGAGGGCGTGTCGCCCCGGAGGGCACCCGCGCCCGGCAGCCCCGACCGCGCCGCTGCCGCTCCTGGAGCCGCTCCGAGCGGATGGCAACACGGGCACAACTTTCGCGGGACACCCGCACCGCCGTCCGCCCCGGGCTTTAAGCGGCGGGAGGTGGAGCCCCTCGCCGCTCCGATCCCTCCCCCGCCAGGCCCATCCCCGCCCGCGCTGGCCTCGGTCCGGCCCAGCCGCCCTGTCCCGGTCCCCGAGGTCCCCTCGGGGCTTGCGGTGCCGGGGAACGGCGAATTCCCCCGGGAGCCGTGCCTCGGTCATGGGGAGAAGGGTTACATCGGGATGCTGCGGGATGCGCCTCCGCGGGCGGGGGCTCCACCACGCTCCGGGCCTGTGTGGAGCTGCGGCAACCCGGTTCCCGGCCCTGGTCTCGCCACCCCAGGCTCGGTTCCGCCAGGGAAGGAGCGAGCCGAGCCCGGTCCGGTCCTGCCCTGCCCAGGGGAAGATGTGCTTTTTCAAGACCTAGAAGCCCGGAGCCCTAGGGTTACAAGGCTGGGGGTGTCCTGGCACAGACAGTAGCAGGAGCTGTTTTTATTTGAACCTGTCTCTAGATCCCAGACACTGGCAGCACTGTCCCAAAGTGTCCCAGTGCAGTCACTGTTCTGACCCTACACTGGATCACCATTCCACGCACACTGGGATATGCTGGCAGAGCCTCCTGGCACCAGGGCTGGTCCCAGGATATCCCTCATGATCAGAGCACAGCAATGGGGAGGGCAGGAATGACGGTAACACCTTTATTGTGCCATAAAACCACATCTGCAAATGCCCAAGGTGCTGAGCAGGACTGGAGGAAGAAGGGCTGAAGGCAATGGAGTCAGCTTGGCACCTCATCCAAGCCTGGCTGTTCCAGGCTCTGGGCTGGCATGACATGAGTGTCCCTCCTTGCTGGGAGTGCTGAGGACCAACTCGGTACCCAGCACGTACCTGAGAGAGAGGAGAGGTAGGACGGGAAAGCACAGAAGGGAATAAACCACTGTGCTTTGGCTGTTTGGGTACGGGAGGAGCAGAAGCAGGAGCAGGGTGACTGCTCAGATGGACTGTGCTCAGAGGTGTCCCATTCCCTGCATGGCAGTCCTGTCATCAGGGGGCACAATGTGCCTGGAGGGAAGCCTGCCTGGTGTCAGCTTGCCACCCTCTCTATGTCCCCAGGGTCCTGCACTCACTTTCAGTGGGGTCAGCCCAAATGCTTGTTCTGGGACCCAGGACCATGCAAGCAGCTAGGGAAAGAGAGAAACCCTTTTAAACCAGGTGAGGGTAGTGCCCAGCTCCTGTTTAGTGTAAACCAGAGCCAAACCTGACCCCCAGTAAACCCAGCAGTATTTTCTCACGCCTCATGGTCTGCCACAGTCACTGACCACTCTGCCAACCACCAAAATCGGTTCCAGCCCAAGCCCTGCTCCACCACCCTCTGTATGGCAGGCTCAGCCCTCGCCAGCCTTCCCGGAGCAACAGAGCCAGACACAACTCCTGGGCCTCTGTGAGGGAGAAGGAATGAATTCAGCTGCTCTTATTGTCAGTCCTGAAAGACAAACAGAAGCAGAGAAAGCCCGCTGGAGCAGCCAGGTACATCTGCTTTCTCGCAGTGGGGACAAGTGCAGCAAGCTGGGCTTGCTCAGAGCTGCCTCATCCATCTCCGTCTCGGCTGAGGACAAACTGTGCATCCAGAGTGTCCCAGCATAGGGCTCAGACCTACCAGCAAAATCCACCCAGGGCCTCTGCAAACAGGAGGATTTTTAAGGAGGGGAAGCTGAAATGCAGATGGGAATGGACACAAGGGGGTTGCAGCTTTTCTGGGCCCCACACGCTGCCAGCGACACGCAGGGACCCAGGGAGGGCCAGCACGAGCACGGTGCTCCTCTACACCCTCACATTCCCAGGATGAGCAACTCATGGCTGAATTTGCTCTTTCAAGATGCAAGTCCAGTGTCTGGAAGCAAAGGGTTAATTAGCAAAACGAAGGGCTGGTGATGTCGTGTGAAAAGTTGCTGGGAGGTCAGTGGGAAAGGGCTGAGGATGGTGGAGAGGGCTCTGGCACAGGCTCCCGCCTGTCAGGGCGGGTAAGCACCAAATGCCTGACTTGTGATGTTACAGAAACTTTCCACTTGGGACTTCCTGCTATTTTTAACTCTTCTCCCATCCACCCTCAGTAACCCCAGCCCCACCAGCTGCTGAGGCTAATTAATTCCCCTTTTTTATCATTTTTTTTTAAACAGAAAAAATGAAGTTCCACTAATCTATCACGCAGCCGCTCGCCTCCTCCCTCCTGACATGTTCCAGGCTTTTCTCCTCCTTCAGCTTGTGCCTCCATAGCTACAGCCATACCTGTCTTGCAGCTAAAACCCAGACCCTGGTGCAGGAGATGCAGCCCCCCTTGACACCCACACCACTGCTGCTCTGCGGGGTGAGTGTCTGCCCAACAGGGTGAGATTTTAATGAAAAATAAGCCCTGTGTGCAGCCGTGGGGCAGGAGCTGGGATACAGCAGGAAGGAATGATGCCATGAGCAGACCCCCCCGTAAACACAGGTTGCTGTGTGTCACAGGGCTCTCTGTCTCCTGGCAGGCTGGTGGGAAGATCATCCCCACAGAGCAAATGGGATTCATTCTCAGAAATGGAATTGTTTGACATTTATAAGATCAACACAGTGTCTTTAGCCGAGGATGGAAAGCAAAGGTAACATGACTGTATAGACTCATTTCACAGTGATGTGTGCAACTAGCTTCCCAGATTATTTTCCATTGTTTTTTCTATTTGCTGGAGTTCTGCCCTCGCTGTGTCCAGCCAGTTCTGATAGCAGGTCTGCACCACTGCCTTCATCCTCTGCACAGGGAGAAATGCAGTCACTGCTGATTCCTCAGAGCTGGGAAATGTCCCCTTGCACCAACCCTGACCTTACCCTCAGGCACTGCTGCTTGCACTGGCAGCACGGAGGAATCTGTCACCGTGCCTGGTGCCATTCCACACAGGAGCGGCTCTGCGAAGCAGAGTGGCGTTCCAGCAGCCAGCTAGAGCCAGGGGCAGTATGGAGGAATGGATTTAGTAGGCTGTTGCAGGGGTGATACCGCTGCTGTCCTATGGAAACCCTTCCCGGCTCGCTCTTTTGTCCACTTGGCAGCTTTTGTGCGTCCCTACATCCCATTGATCCTCACCACCCTCTGCCCTCCGGGGACGCCCGGGCCCCATCGCCCTCCGGGAACCCCTTTTCGCTGAGGCCCCTGGGGATGCCCCGTGTCCACGTGAGCCGAGCCGGTGCCCGCGGCGACAGCGGTCGGGCTCGGGGCCGGGCGGGGCCCGGGCTCACGGGAACGGGCGGAAGGGACGCCCCCTGCCGGCTCCGCCCCGGCACCGCACCGGGACAGGATCAGCGGGCCGGGATCCACCGGGCGGGGTCTGCGTGTCCGGGATGGAAGCAGCTGTGGCAGCCCGAGCAGCCCGGCGGGACTGGCCCCGGGCTGCTTGAGAGGCAGCCGGGGCCGGGAGGGAGCAGAGGAACGGATGTCGCGGGGAGCCCGGGTAGAGGCGGGCCCGGTGCACGGGACCAACGGGGATGGGCAGCCGCCTCCGGCCCCGCAGAGCTGCTCGACGGCACGGGCGTTCCGTATTGATGCACACCCAGCCGGTCCTGCCGGCGCGGTGGCAGCGAGGACTGGAGGTGTGTGGGAGCGGCCGAGCAGGTGCTCCTTGCCAGGGCCCTTCGGGTGACCCGTACCGGGCATGACCTCCGGCTATACCGAGCGGGAACGGCTCGGGGAGGCGCCGTCCGCAGGCAAAGCCGCCGTGGAGAACTGTGCGGCGTTCCCCGCGCAGCGCGGCTCCGGGACGGCGTGGGCAGCGCCCGGGGCTGCGAGCCGGGCCGGCGGGAGGGCAGGCCCCGGTGTCCCGGCTGGCCTCAATGTCGGGGCAGCCGGCAGGGTCGGGACAGGCCACAGTTCCCGCTCAGAGTGCAGGACGGGGACAGCCCGCGGTGCCCGGTGAGCGGCGGTGCCCGGCGGGTCGGGCGCGGCCCCGCGCCGTCCCCTGTCACCACAGCAACTGGCGGCGGCGGCGCAGCCAATGGGCGCGGCCCCCGGCGGGTCCGCGCGCGGCAGTGACAGCCAATGGGCGCGGCCCCCGGCGGGCAGCCCGCGGTCTCCGGGGCAACAGCGCCGCCGCCGCTGCCCCATTGGTGCCGCCCAGCGGAGGGGGCGGGCTCTGACCGGGAGGGGCGTGGCCCCACCCGCGGCACCGGGGAGACGCGTGTCCGCCTCGTGGGCTGCGCGTTCCCCGCCCGGCGCTCCCGTCCCCGCCGGGGGCCGACCCACGGGGAGACACCGCTGGAATGGGTGGCGGGGACGTGTTCACGAAGGCGTCGGTGTTCCCCACAACGCGTGGCGCCGAGCGGTGCCAGCCCTAGTGAGCGGCCCGGGGACTGTTCCTGGCCGGGGCTCTGTCCGGATGACCGGGAACAGTGGGTGTCCCGGGAGTCCGATGGGCCGGCAGGGCAGGGTTTAAGCGCAGGATTCCGGGTGATATTCGCTGTTCCGGCCGGTCACACCCGTGCACAGGCTCCCGGCGAACCGCAAGGGGTGTAGGTGCTCCCGAGGGTGTGGATGTCAGGGTCACCGGGGACATCGGGGTGCCTAAACTCGGGGAGCAGCGGGTTACTGGCAGGAGCTGGAGCATCCTTGGGTGCGTGCCTGAGGGCACAGAGCGGTACCGGCGTACCGGGATGCTTGTCTGAAGGTACCGGGTGTCACCGTGGGTTCCGTGCTGCTCGGGTCGGGGTACTGCGGGTTGCCGGGTTGCCGTGGGGGCGGTATCGGGGATCGGTGTGCCCGGTACCAGGAGGCAGCGGGGCGTGCTGTGTCTAGCGGGGGGGTACCGGGGAGTACCGGGGTACCGGGGCGTGCCGGGTAGCCGGGCGGTACCGGGGGTACCGGGGCGTGCCGCCCTGCCATTCTCTCCAGCAACCCCTCTCGGCGGGCGCCCATTGGCTGAGCGGGATCTGCCCCTCCGCCCGGCGGCCAATGGGCGGAGGGGGGCGGGGCCCTCCAGTGACAGACCCGGCGCGGCGGTGTTTACCGGGGGCGGCGGGGGCGGGGCGGCCGTGTCTATAAGAGCGGCACCGGGGGGCGTGCGGCTCCCGGGCTGCCCGCACCGCCCCCGCGCACCCCCGACCCGCACCTGGACCCGCCGCAACCACCCTACGCCATTCCCGACCGAAGCATCTGCCGACTTAACCGGGGAGGCATCACCGGGGCAGCGGGGAGAGGAGCAACCCTCGGGCGGAGCCCTCACGGCGTGCAGCATCCCCGAACCGCTATAGAGCATCCCGGAACATCCTCGAGCCGGCGCCGAACATCCCCGTGTTGGTGTGGAGCATCCCCGAGACGGTACAGAGCATCCCGGAGCATCCTCAGACCGGCACCGAGCATCCTCGAGGTGCTACAGAGCATCCTCAGACCGGCACCGAGCATCCTCGAGGTGCTACAGAGCATTCCGGAGCATCCTCGGACCGGTGCAGAACATTCCGGGACAGAACCGCTGCAGAGCATCTCCGAGCCGGAGACCACCGGGCCATCGCGGGGCCCTTCCGGAGCATCTCCGCGGCCGCCGCCCCGGCGGAGCCGGCCCCGCCGTGCGCCCCCGGGCCCCGTCGCGGCCGCCTGCGCCCCGCCCCGCCGCCGCCCGCTCCGCACAATGGGGGCGGCGCGGCGCGGCGCGTAGCGGCGGGCGGGGAGGCGGCGGCGGGCAGGGAGGCGACGGCGGGAGGGGAGGAGGAAGAGGCGGAGGCGGCGGCGGGATACCCGGCTCCGGGATGGTGCAGCGCGGCCCGCGGGGCCGGGGCGCGGAGGCTCGGCGGGAGCCCTGCGCCCCGCTGCCCGCCCGTGACACCGAGCCCGCCTGGTGCAAGACGCCGAGCGGACACATCAAGCGGCCCATGAACGCCTTCATGGTGTGGTCCCAGCACGAGCGCCGCAAGATCATGGACCAGTGGCCCGACATGCACAACGCCGAGATCTCCAAGCGCCTGGGCCGGCGCTGGCAGCTCCTCCACGACTCCGAGAAGATCCCCTTTGTCAGGGAGGCCGAGCGTCTGCGCCTCAAGCACATGGCTGACTACCCCGACTACAAGTACCGGCCTCGGAAAAAGGGCAAGGTGGGCACCGGAGCAGCCCGCCCGCGGCTCCCAGTGAAGATCAAGCCCTCGGTGTTGGGCCGTGTCTCTGCCAGCCGCAGGCAGCCCGCCAAGCTGCCCGCCGGCCCCGACACCCCGCAGGAGCCCGCACCAGAGGTGCCCGCTGAGGACAGCCCTGTGGTGCCTGGCACGGCTGCCTGGCACCCGGCACCCGACGGGGAGCAGAGCCCCCAAGAGCCCCCTGCACCCCTGAGCCCTACCACACCCTGCCCGGAGCCAGTGAGGTCCCCAGAGAGCGGGTCCCCCTCTCCCATGTCGGCTGGGTCCCCTCCCTCTTCCTTCAGCTCCTCTGACGAGGAGCTGGAGGAGGAGCTGCTGGGGATCATGCCCGGGCGGGCGCCTGCCAGTGCCACCTGTGGTGCCCTGGACTGGTCCGTCTTCGACAAGGACCACGACCTCTACCCGCGGGGAGGCTCCTCGCACTTCGAGTTCCCGGACTATTGCACGCCCGAGGTGACGGAGATGATAGCAGGGGACTGGCTCATGTCCAGCATCTCAGACTTGGTCTTTACCTACTGAGTCCCACGCTCTGCAGGTAACACTCATTTTTATTTTCACCCACAATCAGGTCATATCAAAAAACAACCCAGGAAAAAACAAACAAACAAACAAACCGAAACCAGCTGTTTACATGCAGGAATCAGGTATTTTGCCTTGAAGCTGCTGGAAGGCAGAGCCCCTGCTCCCCCCACCCCCTGGCACACACCCATTCTCCATCCGTCTGTCTGTCCGGCTCTCGCCTCGTGCCCGCAGGACGCATGGCCGCCCGCTGCGGTTACTTGCCCGTGAAATGCATCTCATCGGGTTTTCATTGTCACACCCGGCCGCTTTCCCCCACGGCCCCGGCGCTGACAGCCATGGCTGCTCCCGGCCGCTCCCATCTGTGCCAGCACCGTGTGCCCTCCCGCTCTCCAGGACGCAGGAGCATCCATGCCACCCCAGCTCTCGGTGCCCGCCCCACCTTCCCCATCCCTCGGAGAATGGCTGATTCCGTTTGGTTTTTGACTGCATTGAACGCATGGCTTCAATTTTCTCCTCTTCCTCTTTGCAGCCCTTGGGGAGGGATGCCGAGCCATGCCAAACTGTCCCTTCCCAACTCCCTGTTTCGTGAGGGGTCCCTGGTTTGGGGGTGCAGTGTCCCACAGCAGCGACTCGTTCCCCGTGGCGTGTGCTGCCCGCCACTCGCTTTGGGAAGAGTGAAGTTGCACACACGTGATGAGCACGTGGGCGCGGGAGGCTGTGTTGTTTCTCTCGCCAGGCAGTTGTGCAGGGAAAGCTGTGCCACCGAGGGAGCCCCTGTCCGGAGTCACCCCAAAATCGTGTGGGGACCAGCCCTTCAGTAAGCAGCCAGCCCTCATTTTAACCGTGGAGCCTGTGCCCGTGCAGGACCTGCTGTGGGCTGGCTGACCTTGGCCGGCAGAGCCGGGTGTCACTGTGCCCAGCCGGGTGTCACTGTGCCCAGCCGTGACACCTGGTGCTGCCGGGATGGCATGGAGCAGCATGGAGGGGCAGGGTGGCAGCGAAGGGCAGCTGTTGGAAATCTGCCTTAAGCAACCACCCAAACTGGTCCAAGAGCAGCTGCAGCCAGTGCTGGTGGGCGTGTGGGGTGTGGGTGATGCTCCTGCGCAGGGCTCCTCCACACAGCACCGCGCTGGGCTCCGCTGCCGGCCACGCCAAAAGCAGGGAGATGCTGGCAGGGAAGATGCTGCTGCAGCGGCTCCTCCAGCTGGGATTTTCTTTGCTTTTCCTAATGGCTCCTTCCTGCGACAGCCGCCTCCTCCCACTGCCGGGAGCACGTGGCTGCAGTGCTGGCTCGGCAGCTGCCGCAGGCTGTGCTTGGGGGGGCAGGGGCTGCGCTCTGGTACAGCTGTGCTGGGTGGGGACCCCACACATCCCCGGGGACGTGGTCGTGGCTTGGGCTGGCAGCGTCTGCGAGAGCTGGACTGGGCTCGGCGGCAACCGCTGCTTGAAGCAACCCCTGCAGTCCCCCATGACCCCGATTCCCCAGGGACTCTGGATTTGTGGGGGCCCCTCGCATCCTTCCCTGCCAGTGGGGTGCTGGCAGCAGCAGAGCACCCGCTGCTTGGGGCTCTGCCTCCCTGTTTTGGCACTGCCGGTTCCCCCGGTCACAGGCTACCCCGTGCCTGCCCCTTGCTGTCAGGCTGGACCGAGCCGTGACCAGGGCAAGGACATCCCCCCTCCCATGTGCTGGCATCCCTGAGGGTGCCTCGGAGGAGGTGCCTGGCCCTGCTGCTGGAGCTGCTGGTGGCTCTGGCTCAGCCGTGGGGATGGGCACTGCAGCGCAGGGAGAGGTGTGTCCCTGGGCCCTTTGCAGGGATGCTTGATGTCCCCCAGCCCAGTCCCTGGGGACCCCTCGAGGCCCCCCGCGATGGTCAACCATCAGCAGTGTAGATGTGTCGGTGTGTAGCGGTAGCTGTGCGTGTGTGTTGGCATTAGCCACGGTGTTTCGGTACCCCCGTGCGGGTGCCAGCCTGCGGAGCCAGGCGGGCATCACGCATCGGACACGTGTTCCCTGGATAGAGCGCGTCCTCTTCTCTGCTCCCCTCCCTCCCCGGCCGTCCCCCACCGGATCCAGTCCCGCTCCCAAAGGTGGAAAAGCCAAATAAGCGCCGGGACAGCCGTGATTCTGGCAGCCTGCTCCCCCCTCACCGCCGCCTCGGGGGAACTTTGCCTTCCCACCCCCTGGGCAGCCCCGCTCCAGGAGCATCTGAAGCCGCCTCCCATGTGTGAGCCGGGTTTGCGGTTCCCGTGGGGTCCGGCGGCCCCAGAGCTCTCTAACACACACGGATCTCACCCAGCACCTCGGTGCCTTCTTGGGGTGCACAGCCACCCCGTGCTGTGGCCAGGGCTTCTCAGGGAGGGCTCTGAGGCTGACAGTCACCTGCCCTCCATCCCTGTCCACGGGGAAGCCAAAGCCCCCAGGTACCAGCAAGGCCTGAGGCCACACTGAGGGTCTCGCATCACACGTGTGCTTTGCTGACCCTGCAGCTCAGGGCTCAGCTTCCGTTCCTAGGGGAACACGGGTCCCAGTGGTCCCCTACGTGCTGTGCATCACCCTCGAGCCAGGGTGATCCCTCCACAGACTGTCAGGCGAAATATTTCCTCAGGAGCAGGTTCTGGGTCGCTGCCAGAACTGGAGCCAGTGCCGGGGTCTCCTGCCCTGGCCGCAAGCACAACATCATCCGCTTTGTCCCCGTCCTCACCCCTGTCCCCCTCCTCGAGTCTCGCCGGGTGTGTTTGTCAGGGAGAACCGTCGTGGACAGTGGTGGATTTTCTGTGCCGTGTGGTTGTAGTGCTTAGAGACCCCCCCAGCGTGCGGCCCCTCCCGCTGCGCCCCCGCTGCCCGGTGCTGGCTGGCGTGCGTGTGCGAGCGTGTGTGCGTGCGCGTGCGACATCCCGTCATCACTCCAGACAAAGCGAATAATAATAATAATGATAGTAATAATAAATAATAAAAATAAACCAAACCTTTCTCAGGAAGCAGCTGCCCTGGCGGTGGCCGAGTGGGCCGGGGGTACCCGGAGCTGGCGGGGCCCCGGCGCAGCCTGCGGACGGGCGCCAGCGCTCGGGGTCACCTTTGTAGTGTTGTGTTAGTGAAGGGTCCCTGTGTCTGTTATCTTGGAGAAACAGGATTTTAGCCGAGGGGCAGTGACGACCCCATCTGGGTCCGTCTTGGGGGTGTGACATGGCTGGCCCTTGCTCTGCAGAACCTCGGCTAACAATGATCCTGACTGTTGTGATTATGGAATAAAGTGTGTTGGTCTGCTCTCCACGGCTCTGGCTCCTTCTGTGCTGCCTCACTCCTCCCAGGGGAATTTGGGGAACCCAGGGCTATGTGAGGTCTCCAGGGAGATGTGGGATTCCCAATGGCCAGCATCCAGCTCCCAGGCATACCAGTTCCTACCCTGAGCCCGGGTTCCTACGGGCTCTCCTGCAGCCGGGAGGTTCACCCTCATCCGTCAGTGTGGGCTGGGCGTCCCTGGGAGCAGTGTGAGCATGTGCACGTATGTGCACGTATGTGCTGTGCATATGCAGCCCCTCGCCCCACCCGTGTGTGTGCGGGCAATCCCGGCGCCGCCCCCGACTCCGTTCAGCCGGGGGAGGGGACCGAGGGTAATCGGGGGAGGGGGAACTGGGGGGTGTTAATCCAGGAGGGCCCGGGGGGGGGCACGGGGTCACGCGCCACTTGCATCACACCCAGAACCCCGCCCCCAGGCTCACCGCAGCTGTTGCCACGGCAACAAGAGGAGCCCAGAGCATCCCCGGGTACTGCCAGCCCCTCCTGCTGCCCTGGCGCTGCTGGGGACCGGGCTGTCCCCGAGGGAGGGAGAAGTGCAGGGGCTGCCCATGCCACGGTGACCTCCCAAGTCTGCAGGCTGCCCCCAGCACCGCCCGGGGCCTGGGCGGTACCACAGGGACAGCAATGTTCCAGGGTGGCATCACTGCAGCCCCAGCAATGGGATTCCTCTCTGTGCAGGGGCACTGCTGGGAGCAGGGAGGACCATGGGGCAGCCACAGTCAGAGCTCACTGGCCATCACCACTGCCCCCATCACTCTGGTAAGATCAGGGCCACATGGGGCTCTTGTCTAGAGTCCAACACGGCCCACACAGGAACACGCACAGAACCCAGGCCTGGTTCTGAGTCCCATGAGGCAGTGGCCTCTTGGCTACCCCAAAGGTGCCACATACCTCCTGCCACCACTCTTCCAAAGGGTGTTCCTCCCAAAGGGATTCAAGCACTGTTGAGAAAATGGCTCCTGGAGAAGCCACAGGCAATTAAAATCAGCAAACAGGGCTGCCAGCTTTGAGCCATCCAGACAAAACCGCTTCCAGCCTGGCCAAGGGGCTGCATCACCCCAGCTCAGCGGAGCGTGCCCTGGGAGTTGGGCACCGTGCCAGGGATCTCCTCCTGCAGCCGGGCACCCAGCCTGGGGTACAGGGCAGCCTGGCAGGTCAGGCTATTTCCAGCCCCACGCTGCTGATGGGGGGGACACCCTGGAGAGCCAGCAGCACACACAAGGCCTGGCACTGGCCCAGAGGGAGGCAGATGGATGGAGAACAGTGACCGGGGCACACACACACCCTTTGGCTCTGCTCCTGCTCCTTTTCCCATGGGGCTGCTGGGTGTGAGGCCACACTGAGCTGGCCTGGCCACCGCAGGGAAGGTGCCAGTTCTGGGCCCCAGGGTGCCACAAGAGCAGATCTGGCAGCCCTAGTCTGCGGAGGGCAGGAAGTGTGTTTAGTAACTGTTTATTTTACAGTTTTAGGGCTTGTAGAAATCTGCATTTACAGGGGGTGTATAAGTCTTTGTACAGAGTAACTGAAGCACCCTGGTCTCCTCCCAGGCCCTTCTCCCCCCACTGGGGACAACACAAGAACTAAAGTGCATCATGGCCAGGGAATGGAGGGGGGGCAGGGGCTCCTCCTGGGGAGCTCCAGCCCTCCCCTCCTCAGCGAGGTGTACAGAGCAGTCCTGGGCCCTCCAGCAGCATTCCCAGGTCACCACACTCTCCTGCACCAATGGTTTCTAAAGTGCTAAGTGACCCAGCCCCCAGTCCTGTTCGGCTGCTCTGGGGGTGCCAAGGGGCCAGGAATGGGCTCTGCCTTCAGGCACACTGGGAGGAGCCCCTGAGCAGCCCCAGGTCTCTCCAAGGCCACTGGCACCATTGAGGAGAGGAGGGAACAGATCTTGCTGCCTGCCTGGACAAGGGCAGTTTCACTCACCCCACATTTCACCTGCAGAGGCAAAGGGAACTCCTGCTCAGAGCTTCATGGGAACACAAGTCAGGAATGAAAACTGCCCACCTGCCCTCTGGCCAGAAAGGCACATCCCTTCCATGAGCAAGGGCCCGTGGGGCAAACCAGAACACACCCAGGGTGGTTATGGACCAAGATGGGTGGGAGTGGGGGGTGCTGAGCTTTGCAGGGCATGAGTTTTCTTCTCTATCCCAAAATCCCTTCAACCAATGCCTCCTTTTCAGGTGTGCAGCCCCTGGGCATGGCACAGATGGCTTTGGGCACAACAGAGCAATGATGGGGCAGCGGGAGGGAGCCGTGAGGGACAGGTAAGGACACTTGAGGGAGATTTAGCAGCTTGGGGGAGAGGTAGAGGCATAGAGTGTCTATTGGCTCTGTCTCAGTGGGACACTGAGTTGTCTAGAAGGATTTGCTGCTTAGCTTGGAGGGCAGGGAGCGCTGGGACTGCCAATGGAACTGGTGGGGAGATGGAAGCTATGCAGGGGTCAGGGTAGCCTTTCTGGGAAACCCCTCATGTTATTTCCAGAGGTCATGCTGAAGCCTGATCAGCTCATGGGGGAGGTTTTTGTCACACTTCCTAGTGCAACAACTTCTATCTTGTGTAAAGTGTTTCACAAGGTGGAGAAAGCCTTTCTCCCGGTGGGCATGGTAATGTCCACTTCCAGAGCTATTAAAGAAGTCAGCAATTGGTGTTTACAGTGCCACTAAGACTTGTGTTAGCATACCCTGGCACATGACAGTACACACCCTTGGCAGGGTGACTGCACTTGTGCTCACTTCACTGACCCCAGACAGGGTCACAGTACTGCCAGCACAGCAGTGGCAGTGCCTGAGAGCTGGGGGGAGCTAAGGTCTGCTCCTGGCCCCTACAAACAGATCAGGCTGCAAAGATGTGGAAGCAAAAAGAGCCAGGGAGTGTTACACACTGAAGAGAAGCTGAGAGCATTGTGCTGGCCAGGGTGTGGGAAAGGTTTGGCTCTGCTCAGAGGGTGCCCAGAGGACAGGAAAGAGCTGGAGCACCGGCAAAGCTCAAGGCAGATTGTGGGGCACACTGGAGCAATGAAGAGCCAAAGGGCTGCCCTGTTCCTCAGGAGTGCAGTGCCCTCCACCCTTACACACACAAGCACCCAGAACAAACCCTGTTGGGCACTCCTCCAGGTGAAGATCTGCTCTCACTCCCACCAGTTTTCCCCATGGAGAACACGGGATCATTTGGGCACAGCCCACACACAGCTCTCCCTCTGTACAGTCACCTGAGCCTGAACAGCCAAATTTGTCCATACCTCTGGTTCCTCAGGAGACAGTAGGAGTGCCTGTCTGCTCGCCCTCGCACAGGGAGAGGGGAACAAAGTGAGCATGGTGTGGGGAACCGTCCTGCTGGGCTGGTTCCCTCAGCCTCTGTCACAAAGGCCAAAAGCGTTACTGGATGCAGTAAGAATAAAAAATAATCTTCAGACAGGTCGTTTCTGGACACGTCCTTCATCACACATCAGCCCTTCCTGCTGGGGATGGATGCAGTGACAGCAAAGGCCCTTCCTCAGGCATCAGGGGAAAATCTGCAGCTGAAACTTGGGTGCCCACTCCAGCGCGCTCTTCACCATGGCCAGGGCAGCTGCTCCCAGGGCCACCGTCAGCCCCATCACTGCCAGCTTGACAAAGCGGTTGGTCCGGGGCTTTGTCAAGATGGATTTTGTTCTCTCCTCCCCTCGGAGCCGCTCCTCCCCTCGGAGCCGCTCTCTGAAGCGTTGCCTCAACACAGTGTCTGGTCTCTGCTGCACTGACGCCAACTCAAAGTCCTTAAAAGTGGAAGCCGCAGTTCTGCAAGAGAAGGAACAGGTCAAGGAGTGTCCCCTGCTCACCCCTGGGACCAGCCTCCGGCCAGGAAGATCTCCACAGGGAGGCCAGGCCTGGCAAGGGGATGTAGGGAGCACATGGGCTGCCCAGCACTCACCGTTCCGCCTGAGCTGCCTGAGCTGCCTCCTTGGCGAGTTCGGATGGTGGGAACTGCACAAAAAGGTCCCCAGCTTTGCTGATCAGAGACTCATAAGGAAGGTCCTGTGGGATCTGGGACAGGAGGTGGTGGACAGAGGCCATGTCACACTCACAGTCCAGAACTTCCTGCTCCCGGTGCAGCACGATCTGCAGAGGAGTGAGAGGAGAACAGACAAGAAAGTGGGGACAACTCCTTGGCAGATGCTGGCACTTGTTTCAGAGCCAGAAGAAAAAACCACTTTACTTCCAGCTGAAAGACCTTCTTCAAGAGGACACACTGCAGTGAAGCATTCACTGGGAAGAGAAATGCCAAACCCCTTCTGAGACTCTGAGGCCATGGGAAGCCTCTTTCAGGGTACTTAGGTCTGCCTGCTGAGCAGAGCCTGCTATTGGCAGGTCGGAGATGGGGGCAGAACCTCAGCAGGGCTTGACTTCACGACTTGCCCTTTGCTATAGGAGGATGGGCAGGATGGAAGCATGAGAGCAAACAAAAACACTGTCCTGCTGCCTCCACAGCACTGAACTGGTAAAGCCTGCACATTAGGACACCCTCAGGCTGCCCTGAGTTCCCTTAGATCCCACCTGCCCCTCACCATCACCAAGGACATCAGTGACGGCATCTGCAGAGCAGGATACATCAGGGGACAGCACCAGCCTCCCTCTGCAGCCCCAAACTCCTTATAACCTCAGAACAGCTCATTTAATCCCTGACCATTCCATCAATACCTACCACAGCTGCAAAATAAATGGGCATCAGCGGGTGGCAAGCCAGGAAGAAGTCATATAATCGCACAACGTGCCTGAAGTCAGACAAAACGTGGCCAAACCAGGTGATCAGCCAGCTGAGAGCAAAGATGGTTCCCACCTCCGCACTACACAGAGAAAGAGCCATTAGGTCAGCCTGGGGACAGGGATGAAATGCTCCCAAGCCAGCCCTGTGCTGCACAGCCATGCCTGGGGAAATAGAGCTGGCTGTCAGTGGAGCACTGAACCCCCCAGAGCAGGAACTGCACCTCTGACAGAAAAAAATTATTTATCCCCTGTGCCACCCCCTGTTGCAAAGTGCTGCCACTACTGTGTCACATCCAGTGGGGGCCACAGCAGAGGCCAAACGCTGCTTTCAGGAGACCCTGAATGTGTCATGTATCATGGCACTGTCTGGCTTGCTGGCCTGAGGGCAACTGAAGTCCTGCAGCACAGACTGATGTTTGGGTTCCTTCCTACCCTGAGGGCTTACTAATTCTGGGAGTTTGCAATCAGGGTTGGTACCCAAGGACATTCCGGCTGTGAAAAAAACCACACACCTGCCCAAAAAAGGGCTCTGAACTGACACTTCCAATTCACCTTCCTACTTCTGATTTGATCTGTCCAGACATACATGTGTGTCCTTAATGCAAAACCTGGGAATTATCCCCAGAACTAACAACAAACTACAGCAAGGTCCCACCAGCCACACAGGTGGAAGCAGTGAAGCAGTTGTAGCATTTGTACAACACTGTCCCCAAATCCCCAGCCCTACCAACACAGACTGCAGACAAATGGGCTGTGTACAACCCCTCCAGACAGGCATCACAGGTTTGAGCCTGCTCAGAAACGAGTGCCACATGCCTTTGGGGTGTCACCATCAGCTGTGGGACAGCTGTTGACTTCCTGAGGAAGCCACTGTGGTGCTGGGGATGTGTGGGTGAAAATGGCTCTGTGAACAGTAACCTGAGACAGGCAGGGAAGAGCCAGGAGGCTCAATGGGAACATTTGCATACCTCTGCATGAAGTCATGCACCTCAGGGTTCACCTGGTCTATGATGGGCATCAGGTAATTTAAAATGTGCTTGGTATTATCCATCGTTGAGTCCATAAAATCCCTGAGGAAAGATTTAAAAGAAGCTTTGTCAAACAACAACATCAGCGAGCTCTCCCTCTAGGGAGGTAGCAGAAGGTGAAGTACATGCAATAAACAGCCTTGCTGGCAGGGTGGCCCCAGCCCCAAGGAATTCTGTCCCTTTGGAGCAGCCTCCTTCCAGCTTGTCTGGGACCCACAGGGCTGACCTGCACACAGAACCCAGGCCCAGACCATCACGCTGCTGTCAGCTGACACTTCTTACTTTGCTGCAGTGCACACAAGAACTGTAAAGCCTTTTCAGTATTCAAAATCTGACTCCTGCCGGGGAGAGGAGAGATAATCCCTCCAAACCACACAGGCTGGAAGCTTGCTCTTATTTCAGTGCACAAACAGGAAACACTCTTCATGTGAGGTACAGGACACTGTTAGTACAGACCATGCTGCCCAGGGCTATGCAAGGACACGTGGGAGCAGGAGCTGAGCCAGCCCTGTGGGACTGGAGAGGCCCTGACAGCCACACAACCATGGATAATGCAGTGTGTTGGCTTTTCCATCTCCAAGAGATGCTACAAATTAACTGACAGCCTTCAATTATCCCTTCCCCAGGGCACAGCTCCCTGCAAAGCCACGTGCTGTTGTGTGGTCAGGCTGCTCTCAATCACCCTCTGGGTATAGGCAGCTGCTTTAACCCAAGGCTCTGCCTTCCCAGCTCCCATTCCAGGCCAGGTCTACCTGCACAGGTGTGCTCACAGCCTGAGGACACACAGCTCCTCTCCTGCCACTGAGTACCTGAGATGATGCGTTGAGAGCTTCTCCACCAGTGCTGTGGCCAGCCTGTCCCCCACCACCAGGAGGAAGGTGACCACAATGTCGTGGTATCCCTGGTAGTAATGCAGCTGGGGGTTGCGCTGCAGGACGTGGAGGATGATATCGATGAGCTCCTCCTGCAATCCTTCCCTCTGGTCATCTGGCATCCCTGTGGGAGGAACAGCAAAGGTGGCACAGCTGTGTCACCTACCAGTGCCTGCTGTGGTGTGCAAGGAGAGCACCTGCACATTTACTAACCTGCCTGATCCCAAGGGATGTGCTGCATAAGGGGAGGGTGGTAAAACTGGAAGAAAAAAACTATCCAAAGCCCTAATGTTGTCTCCCAAAACTATACAGGACCAGGGGAATCTGGCCAGTTGCTGAGAGGTTTAATCTTTAGATCTGCAGAACCCTTATCTGCAAGGAAGCCACTGTGGAGGACAGGAGCAGGGTTTACAGATGTTTGCACAGTGCTGCTGTGAAGAGAGAATTGTTCTACACATCCAGAAGAGATGAGGATGTTTTAGTAATTTTTAATTTCCCAGGAGTTCTAGAAAAAAATTCAACAGGACCCATTTTCACAGAAACTATGCCAACTGCATCAGATTGTGAGGCCTCCACCAGCACAACTTTCTATCAGTCCCCTGCTAACAGCACGTGTTTAGGGACAGGATGTCACAGGGAAAACATTGTTCCTGCCTTGCACAGCTGCAGCCAGTTTCTGGCAGCCCTTGTCAACAGATAAAACACCCAAAGGCCAAGCAGAGAGTCCCAGCAGAGATCCTGCAATGACAAAGTTCTCCTTTTCCTCTGCTTCACTAATGCGGCTAAAAATAGGCAGGAGGCTGCCATTCAAGGGCAAAAAAATCCGTAGGAGCAGAGCCTCCAGGAATCAGGCCTGCACACAGCATCCATGCCTGCAAGAATCAGAGTGAATCAAGTGTTTATACAAAATAAAAGTGGCAGAAGGGGGAGGTAGATTCTGGCCAGAAATAACGACTGCTCTGCACAGAGAGCTGCTGGATTTAGCATTTTATAAATAACATAAGGCACCAGCCTCCCATCAGAACTAAACAACTGCAAAATCATTTTGCTTCTAAATGTTTAAGTTCTGTTAAATTTGGTGCAAGAACCTGAATTTGAGACTGTTTTATACCAGAGGTTGTTCTAAGCACAGCCAAACCAGCCTTCCCTGCCCTTGAGCAAGACCATGGACTAAAATAAACCGAAGCAAATGGCATGTTTCTCAAGCTTTCCATCTGTCCTAATCTCAACAGGTCATGGTGCACAAGATCCATGCAGGATCCATCCTCTCTCTGCTGCAACTGTCTGCCAATAGCAGCCTCCTGGCAGAGGGGCACAGTGGGGCAGGGGAAGTGGAATGTTGGAAAGGCCACATCAAAAACCATATGTGCAGACACAGCTGAAGGAAACTGAGGGCTGCAGAAGGGCTTCACTGCAAGAAGCAGCTGCTGGGAGCTCACACGGAAAATGTTTTCTAGAGGTCAGGCCCTTAGAGTAATGATGGAGTGTCCCCTTCTGCAGTGTCCCAGGGAGGTGTGAGCCAGGAGAGCCCCACGGCAGAGTGGGAAGAGCAGAACCCCCCTCACCTGGCGGGAAGCGGCGCAGGGATCGCCGCACATCCAGTAACACCTGCTGGTAATCCTTATTGTCCTCTCGTAGCTCCTTCCTTGCTGAGGAAAAGAGGAACAGGATTAACATGAAGCACTGCAATGGTACTGGGAAAAGAGTGAGGTGAGGGAGCTGGGAAGATCCCTGCTCAATGTGGATATGAAGCTGCACACACTCCCTACTCCACTGTATATCCCTTTTTTCATGTCACACCTCAGTCCTGTCCCTGAACTTTCACTGCCACACACTCTGGCACTAACAGCAAATGAGACAATTATTTCTTTAGACAACACATGTTAAAATGCTTAAGTAACAGCAGCACTCCCAGCACTCCTAGAAACATCTCTCCTCCACAGTTTTGCTGTGCAATTCAAAGTGTACTCAGCAGCAGCACTGGAGGAGTGCTGTGGAGACCATAAAGAATCCTTTATAAAATAGAAACAATTCAGAGGAAAATCTCACCCAGGGTTAGCTAAGACAGTTAAAACAGAAAAGTTCAGTGAGCCAGCAAATTCCTTCTATGTGATCATGTAAAGTTAAACCTTGTCTTCCAGCAGCTCTGGTCACCTCACATCACCCTAATGCCACCCGCTTCTGGACTGAGGTGGGGGGATGCACATTTCCAAATAACCACAGAATCAAGAACAACAACAAAATCTGTCCTGGGTGACTCTAAAGCTACAGGACCTAGAGCTCCTGCATTGCTAAGGTTTAAAAACCATGTGGGTACTTCACCAGGAAGCTTGTTGTCCCTGTGCCTGTTCTGACCAAAAAACCACATGTGCTTCACACAACAAACTGCTGCCTAGGAGAGACACATCATAATAATTTTGGCCACATCAGGGCTCAGCACAGCCACCTCTTCATGGGAGCAAAACAAATCAAGTCTGATTCTTTCTGCTGCACCTGAACTTACATATGTCAGCTAATGCTCAGGGCCACGCTGACTGCATCCACAATGAACTGATTCCATGACTATCACTAAAGAAAACAACAAATGTTGTTTTTAGGAGTCATGTATTGTTTACATACAACACAGTATTGGTGCTGCAGTGAGTCCCCTTTGTACACGAGCTTAGTGGGAAATACAACACACACAGGGAAAAGACAGGTCAGAAAGCACGTCCCTCCTCTAAGGACAAAGTTCACTGAGCTGTTCCTCCCAAGCAGCTGAGTCCAGGCTGTTCCATACCTGGAAGAGGGGGCAGGTCATCTGTGTTAACACTGAGCAGCTTTGGCCACACTTTGCGCCGGATCTCGTCGGTGAGCAGCCCGCCCTCGCTGATCGCCATCCGCCTCAGCGTTGCCACGTTGATGGGGTCGCTGTTCAGAGCCTGGTAAATCTCTGCCACTTTTCTTTTCTTCTTAGCATCAAAGTCTGCAAAAGGTCACAGAGACATGAGCTGACAGGCAGTGGCAGCACACAGTGGGGGCTGGCAATAGCCACTCACAGTGGTGTCACACACACACACACACACACACACACACACACACAAGGGAGATGACACAGGACAGTCACCACACTGTCAGGACAGGGATGACTCTGGTGGGGACCCCTCCAGCTGAGTGTCCCCATTTCTGTAGGCTCAGCATTGGGAGCACCTCAAAGGGCACTCTCACTACTTCCCTATCCTGGGGGTCCCACTGTGGGGGGCAAATGCTGCTCCTCCTGACACCGGAGCCACCACCAGTGCCCAGACGGAGCCCTTGGGTCCTGTCCTTCCCAACAGCTCACGGCTCCATACAGGATCAAGACAGCCCTGCGAAGCCATCCTGAAACTCTTTGCTCTCTGATGCAGCTGCCAGCTCAGATGTCAAGTGCTTCCTAAGACCAGGACTTAGGAAAGTGTTCAAAATAAGGTTAGGAAAGTGTTCCCAAAACTGTGTTCCTACCGACTCCCAGGTGCAGCCGTCCTAGGAAGAAGCCTGAGTATTTCCACTGACAGCAACAGACACAAGAAAGGACATAATTATACCAGAGTTAAAGAATCATAAGCACATTGACTTGTCCTACAACAAACACACACCTGTCAGCCATCAGTACACACACAGCTCAGCCAGTAGGAAATAATTCCCACTGTTTTGAGGAGCACGGGAACTCAGGGCAGGGAGGGAAGGGGTAACACACAAAGCACACAGTGCTCGGGTTAGACACACTTACAGGACACCAGAGAGCTTCCCAGGGAGCGGAGAAGGGACACTACTTCACACCACATGGTGGAATTTGTCACCGCTGCCTCATGTGAGGAAAGAGAGAAGCAGCCGAGAGCCACTCGATATCCCACACTGGAGGAGTTCCCAGTAAGGAGGCTTTGCTGAGCAGCTGTGGGACTGGAGTGCAGGATAAGGCCACAAACGCTGCCTTTCCCTAAAGGCTTTTCCCATAGATGCAACAACTCTTGGGATCCAAACAGGATTCGTTCTACAAGGGACGTGTCCAAATAGGATTTGGGGTGAGAGGAATTAAAAGGATTCCGATGGAGAAACAGCTGTTTCCCAAGGCCGCGCCCTCCCGGCAGATAGGGGAGCTCGTTCCTCTGCCCACGTGGCACCTCAGCCACTGCCCCGGCCCTGATCCTGCGAGCTCCTGGCTGGAAGTGCAGCTCTCAGCGAGGTCTGAAGGCAGCCGGCAGGTCGGCAGGCTGTTCACACACACGGACGCTAAGTAGGTCGAGCAGTGGATGCTGTTCCTTCTCAAAGACCCTTTTAAAACACTTCTTGGATCAAAACAAGCTGTAACAGCCTACGACAGAGCTCCACCTCCCTCCAAATTCCAAGATCCTGGTAACATTAAATCTCCTATCACTCACACAGCGACTACAGTTTATTTTATTTCCTTTCCGGCCCCTTATGCAAGCAGAGTTATTTGCACAACAGAAGGCAGCTCTGCTCAGCCGGTTCCCTATTCCCAGCCAGTTCCCTACCCCCAGCTGTTCCTGATCCCCTGCCACACGCACACACTGGGCTGTCACATACCGATGCCTCGGGAAGGAGGAGACAAAGCCTACGGGAGAAAGAACTGTTCACATACAAAGAACTTAAGGAGTAGTGGCAAGGAAGAAGCACATCTTCCGGGCTCCTCCTCTCAAACTTACTAATAAAGACCGCAATATTTGCACTTTTCAAACACACGGGACAACAGCTGCGAGTATTTCCAAAACCAGTGCATTGCAAAAAATGTTTTATGCAACCACAAGACCTTAACTCGCAGGTTCACCCTAGGAAGAAGAGACATAAACGCAAGGTGAGGGCGGTCTAAAACCCAGATCAGTCCGTCGGTGGTTCTGCACCGCTGCAGGCATCGGGCACCGACACACGGCCTCGCCAGGTCTGGCCAGCCCGGCGCTGCCGCAGAGCCCTCGGTCACTGCCGGGGATCGCCCTCGGGCATCAACCGCGCCCGGCTGGCTCCTGCCCGCCCGAGCCCGCGGCGGCCGCACAGCCGCGGGGTGGGCCGGGCCCTTCGCTCGGTGCCGGGACCCCCGGCTCCCCCGGCCGCTCCCGCGGGGCGGCTCCGAGCGCAGCGCCGGCCCCGCCCCGCCGCCAAGGGGCGCCGCCGCGCCCGTAGGGGGCGCTCCAGCCCCCGCCCCCTCAGCGGAACCACCGCCCCCCGCCCGCCGGGCCCGGCCCAGCCCGTACCGTGGCCGCCGACGCCGTTGCGCGGCGGGCTCTGCCGGCCCATGATCCCGGGCGCTGCGGCGCATTCCGGGCCGGACACCGGACCGGACCGGGCCGGGGCTCCGCGCTCCCCGCGCCGTCCGGTCCCGTCCCGTCCCGCCCCCGCCCGCTCCCCGCCCCCGCCCGCCGGCGCGCGGGCGGGACGTCACGGCTCCGCAGTGCGCAGGCGCGGCGCCGCTAGGCGGGTCGCACGGGGGGAGGCAGCCGCGCATGCGCGAACGGGCGTGCGCGGCCTGGCTGTGTCCGGCCCGAGAGCCCCTCAGGGGCTGCTTAAAACCCACAAAAACCAACCCCGAACCCTCCCCGATGGCCGCCGCACGGGTCATTCCCAGCGCTGCCGGGGCCGGGTAACGCACCCTCAATGGTGCTGCACACAGGGGCTGCTGCCATCACGCAGAAAACCCCGTCAACCCTCCGAACTCCCCCGTCCAGTGCTCGCCGACACCGCAGTGGGAGAGCGAGTGCCCGGCACTGCTCTGAGGGCTTGTCCAGGCCACAAAGCTCCTTCCGTGCACAGGGGTCCGTGCAGGGGCTGACAGGCACTGGGGCCATCCACCACTCCCAGCTTCCTCTTCCATTCTTATCCTTATGCAAACCTCCCTCGCTTGGAATAACGAAAGAACTGGGTAAAATGTCCTGCATAGCTCAGAACCAGTGCAAACAAGCTGTATTTTGTCATACTGGGTGCTTTTACGGTACAGCACATTGAGGTAACAGTCAACACAGTCCAACTTTCACATCACTTTAGGATATAAAAGATTAAGTACAATGGATTTCCACTGGATGAAGGCATGGAGGAGAAAGCTATCCTGGTGTATGTGAAAAACCTCATCTCCCTGCTGGCACTCCTCACAGAAAGAAGCAATGTTCCATGTCCCATAAATCAGTTTAATCCAGCCCACATGCTCCATCCTAAAATTAACTAAGCAACGTGGAAGCACATGTCCATCCTCCCCACAGAACAGAGGAGGGAGGGATGGGTGCCTGGGACAGGCAGGAGCTGCAGGCCAAGGCGTCAGCACCCACTGAGGAACACGAAGATCACTCAATGTCCACGGGAACAACTGCTGCAATGGCTTTGGGATGAGAGGTCACTGAAAGGGACAGGTGCCATTGTGCCTGCAGCCACACCAGCTGAGCCAGCCTAGCATTAGGTGACTGAAAACAAGTCACAGAAATCCAGTGAGTTGCAACAGGCAAACAACTAATAATTGGTTCATCATCTCAACTCCCCACCATCATGGCTGAGACAGAAGAGGAGGGGTTTTTGTTATGGCAAAAGATCCTTCTCCCAGGAGATACTTTGGCTTTGTGACATCTGTGTAAGGCTTCTCTGCACTGCTCCCCATGGGTGTGACAGGGACATGGCCTGCCCAGGGCACATGTGGCTGTCACCACTCCTGTGTCAGTGTATGACCACCCCAGGGAGGCCTCTACACAGGGAACTTAAATCTAACCTCGATAAATAAAACCAAATGTTTATTTACACCAAAGAATTCCAACACTGGATCTTTCACATATGAAGGACAAAGTATATATACACAGCAAGGGGTAGCAGGGCTGTAACAAGGGTGCTTTTCCGTTGTCAATGATAATATTTGTCCACAATTACTGATCTACCATTTCAGTTTAAGTTAACGTCTCCTGGCTCCTTCCTCTCAGTGCATATTTACAAGACTGTGAGGTAACTGGTATTCTCACCACATGGCACGTGAGGGAGGGGATGGTGGGTGAAGATGTGGGATCGGACTTGGCGCAGTCTGATTTTTCCAGCTTTAAGTAGCCACCAGCTCGAAACCTATAGAAACAATTTAAAAACAATATACCCAATAACAAATTAATTCCAGAGATCCAAGCCAAGCAATGGCTGGAAGAACCCTCCACGAGAAAGGGGCTGATGAGAGCAGGGCTTACTCTACAGGAGCACCTGTCTCAGGAGGTGCCAAGGACTCCAACTGGATCAGTAACTTCATTTTTAAGACTAAAATTACATGCAAGGGGTGAGTTAGCATTCTGGTTGACTCCTAAGGAGACATTATCCAATCCAATTAGGGTTTTGGACGCTATCTGCACTTACTCCTTTTAAGCTTATCCCACCTCTCCCTACTGGAATTGTCTCCTCAGTGTACCCTGGCTGGGACATATGCAGGACATAGGGTTCAAGTGAGTGGTACTTTTAAGAATCCCCTCCCCTGCCTCATGAAGACTTGGTTTGGTAGTCTCTGGAGAACAGCACAATCCCCCAAGGCTTGTGGAGGAATAATGGTGGGAACATGAAGAGAAGAGATTTCCAGCAGGATGCAAGAGCTTGGAAATGCTGTTGATTCATCTTTGTTATTACATGAAGAGTTGTTTTGTTAGTGTTTTTGTTTTTGTTTTTTTTTTGGGAGGGGTGGGGGGGGGGGGAAGAAAAACTGTCCAAGAAGTATTCCATCTGTAGGTATTTTCAGGGAATCCCCTGAGTTACGAAAAGTTCAAGTAAAAAAAGAAAAATCAGCCTATAATAATTTTGTATATAATGACTGAACTACTATAAATCCACAAGCAACAGTTCAGACACGGTGTCTCCAAAGCGTTCATCCCCTCCCTTCCCCTGCCAGGCACGAGCTGCGTCCTGAGGAGAGGTGGAGGGGGAAACCTCTTCCCCACCTGACTCAGCTCAGGCAGCAGGAGACAGAGCCCGTCACTACTGCTGGGCGCCCGCAGCAGCTGGAACCGGCATCCCCAGGGTGGTGGTGGCAGAGATGACGGGGGAGCCTGCTAGAGGTCCAAGGGGTGAAGGTGTTGGCACTGAAGAAATCCCTGGAAGAGAGACAGGTAAGCAGGAATTAGAGTAAAAACAGCGCACTGCTATCCAGGACAGCTTCTGAAGTCAAGCAGGAGCTTTGTGGGTCACTTATGTTTTTAGAGCTGGCAAAATAATTAAAGAGAGAAAAGATCTGTCACTATTCTCTGCAGCTCTGGGAAGGGCACAGATTTGCACACCCCTCAGTGTCACTGATGGGCAGAATCACCGAATGCTTTGGGTTGAAAAGGTAACCTTAAATCTCCTCGTGTTCCAACCCCCCTGCCATGGGAAGGAACACCTTCCATTAGACCACGTTGCTCCAAGCCCTGTTCAACCTGGCCCTTAAACAATTCCATGGATCTGACAGCCACAGCTTCTCTGGGCAGCCTGTGCCAGTGGACTGTCCTTCAAGCTGCTGCCAGAAAATCAACTGCAAAGAGCTTCTTAAAATGAGACCAGAAAAACAGGTCAGGCTGCCCAAGGCCTTACTTATCAGACTCTCCCACCCACTTTGCAGCTCTCCTTGCCCTTGTCCCCAATCCTGGGAGATGACCCAACACCACCCTCCCTGCCTGCTGAACTCTCCCTCCTGGGTCCTCCCACCCACCCCACACACAGAAATGCCTCAGCAGCCCAAGCACCAAGAGAGTTGGCAGAACTGACCTGACATCATGCTCGCACTGCTGACAGGAGTGCTGCCACCCGCCATGTTGGACGAACCCATCCGAGCCTGGTCTTTCACAATGGGGTCTAGGAAGAGCACACTACCAGTAAGTGCTGTGTTTCCAGAGAGCTGCTGAGGCACACACACTGCCTGTGGCCTCTGTGCTCAGCCAGTCCTGGCACTCTGCCTGTGTCAAACAACATCAACCACCACCTATTGAAATACAGACATTTCTACCAATGCCAGTGGGAAGCACTCAAGAAGGTACCAAGGTCATGCGATATCGGGGAAAATTAGCTAAATGATGTGACTTGGGGTTCAGCAGGACTATCTGACAGAAAAAGACAAAGGTTATTATGGCAAAGTTGATATTCCTGTGCTAAGCAACTGTGTAATTGCAGAAAGCCAAACCCAGAATATGGGCGCAGCAAGCAGAAAGATTATCACTGAT
Organism: Camarhynchus parvulus; assembly: GCF_901933205.1. Classification (NCBI taxonomy): domain Eukaryota; kingdom Metazoa; phylum Chordata; class Aves; order Passeriformes; family Thraupidae; genus Camarhynchus; species Camarhynchus parvulus. Next base: position 7,122,912 of record NC_044590.1, on the reverse strand, counting down.
TACAATCATGTGTCATATCTCTAACACATCTTACATCTCTGTGAGCTGTCAGGTGTGTCACTAGAACCTGTCATCCATGAGATGGATCACAACTTACTAACTCTTGATTTTCAGCTGCATGTAAAAAAGGCTCTCATCTGAACAGGGACAATCCCTTCCTGCCTCCCAGGCCTTCTGTGTCAGACAAGGGAATTCCAAACTTTGCTGAGCTCAGCACTACATGTATCTTTTTGTGAACACAAGTTAATGAACTGTTTGTCCAGCTCTCACATTCCAAGCTGTTGGTTTCTCTAATGCTCATACTTGCAAAACATTCCCCTGGGATTTTTCCAACAGGTGTAACACAGATCAACAGTCTGTTAATTACAGGGGTCCCTTCAGCAGCAGCTAAAAAAACCCCAAACCCCAACCACCCGAGCAAATATTGACATTCTGCCTTGTTGCAGCTGCTTCAAACCCCCAGATATCAATATCTGTGAAAAACAGCAACCACTTAAAAGCATTTACTAGTGAAAGTAACATTTTGCTTGCAAAATCAAGACCTGAATATAGGAGTAGCTAAGCAATTTAGCAACAGAAGGAGTTAAAACACCTGCTTATCAACAAACCAGAATTCTCTGGGTTTATCCAAACAGAGGAATCCATGCACACCTGCAGAAAGCAACCCCAAATCACATTATTTAGGTGACTTTCCTTGATATTACTTGCTGATTCATGGGCCTGACACGGGCACCCAACACTGATTCCTTGGCTGGTGGAGGTGGCACACAGAGACCAGCAGCCTCAGCTCCAGCACAAATATTTGCAGACCAGGCTTATCATTGTTGCCATTCTCAGCTCCCATCTGTACAAGGCATGGGAACAGAGATTTCCCAGAGGCAGAACTCTGAGGACAGCAGCTGATACTTACAGAAGTAGGGGTGTTCCATGGCTTCTCTTGCTGTGAGTCGTGACTGGTGATCATATCGCAGCAGCTTGTCTAGGAAATCCAGAGCTTCTGGACTCACCAGGTGTTGGTTCTCACTGTGGACAAAGCGCTCCCATCGCTTACGGGAGTGTCTGCAGGAAAACAGACCCAAATCAGGCCAGCCAGGGGACAGGGATGCCAAAACTCACTTTCTTAAGGAGCAAGAGCTGTGACAGATGTCCAGCCCTGAGGGAGGTGCAGGACTGAGACATTCCAGAAGATGAAGCAGTGTCACTGTGTCTCCACGTGGTGGCACAGCAGCCACAGCCCCAGCACAGCCGCCACCTCGGCCACCTCAGCCCCTGCACGGCCCTGCCATGACCCCAGACAGCAGCAGGACTAATGCTCAGAATGGATTACAGGCCTAGAATTGCAGGTTCTGTCATCTCTTCTGCACCCAACATGAGTTCCTTTAATTTTCCACTATGAGGGGGAAAAAACATATAAATTCCATCTTTAGCAGCACCTGACTTTCTGCACTCTAATGCTGAGAAACACCATTTTGTTTTTTTCCCTCCAGACTGAAGAGAGCATTTGCCCTTCATGCTTTCTGCTCCAGTAGCTCCTTTATTGCCTGAATGACATTTAAAAATCTTTCCTCAGGTCCATTTCCATATAAAGGACTACGGAAAGCACTGGCAAAAGGGACCAAAGGCACAAAGTGTCAGTTCTCCAGAATCCTGGCTCTGATTTCTCCCACAAATTTTTGCTCATTTCAAGGTCTGTTGACAAAGCTGTAACTGTCTGGATCTACCAAAGAGACTCCAGACCTTGGCTCACCTGCCCAAAATGTCATTGAAACGTGGATCCAGCTCAATGTTGTATTTGTCAATGTAGTCATACAGATCTTCTGTCCCCAGAACCTTGGCTATCCTCACCAGCTGGGAACAAACACAAAAACAAGTCACTGCTGTGAAGGGATGATAATACCAGAGCCTGCATGAAGATACAGCAGCACATTCCCATGGGAGCTGGAACCTGATCCCAGCAGTATGAATCAGAGGCCACAGGGTCAGCCTGTGGCTCTGGCTTCCCCAGCCACACAGTCCCAGGCATCAGGAACATGCCTCCACTCACAGCTGGAGCTCAGTACCCCAAGGCAGCCAGGAGGGAGCCACAGACCCTAAAATCTCTAAAACCTGAGACCCTGCAACACTAGCCTCCTTAGTAGCATGAAAAAATTCAAAACCAACAGAGGGGAAGGCAAGAGTAGCTGGTAAAAAAAAGCAGAAACTCTGGATCTTGCATGTGAAAGGTGAAGCACCACCCCAGAGAGCTCCAGAATAAAGGTTTGAGAATAGAAGGTCCCTGTTCCAGAATATTTGCATGGCAGCCACATGCTGAGCATGTGATAAAGGTTTAAAAATAAAAATTTTGGCCCAAAGGCAACACATCAAAGATTTCAGAATCTGTATAAACCTATACCAAATTCACAGTTTCTATACAGAGTGGGGGGAGAGTGAGTAGTGGCAGGGGCTTTCCACATAACATAACCTCAGGAATAGTCAAACTATGTACTAGAACACACCAGCCTTAATATAACTATTTCTACAGCTTTTCCCAGACACCTACTGAGGAGCTCCTAAGTACAAAGCTCTATAAATCCATTTCTATTTAATTGGTTACATAATCTTGCACACTTGAGAAAAGGAATGTGGCTTCAAACTGAGCTAAGAAGCCATTAGAGAAAGGCTTAAAAATTCTCTGGATGACTTGATAGAAGCCTAAGGAAACCTTCATGGTGCTAAGAGAACAGACATTGTACATGACCAGCTCTCACCTGATCATAGTTGTCATGGCCATGGAAAAATGGCTCCTTTCGGAATATCATACTAGCCAACATGCAACCCAAGCTCCACATATCCAGACTGTAATCATACATCTGTACAAAACCAGAAGGACAATTCAATTTCTAATGAATTAAGCAGAACAGACCTCCATAACTAACAGGGTTCCCCCACCCCGCCAAGGTGATATGAACACAGCCATGTCATGCTGGAAATAAACTGAACTATCTTCATGCACCTTCATCCCTAAACCACTGTTCAGCTCAGTGTTCCAGTTACTCAAACTGGGATACAGCAATTAGCAGGACAGCAGGTATCCTAATTCCATCCCTGTCTGACAGGATATTAAAAATCAGAGCTTTCTTCTATTTTCACTGCAGACTCCAATGTTATAAACCACTGAGAAATGCATGTTGGGAAAGGAAACATTGGAACAAACAACAAAAGGTGTGGACTCCCCAGGGTCCATGGACAGGTGAGGATGTGCTTTTTTCCAGAACCAGCATGGTCTGAAAGTCACCAGGAACACTGTGATTTCCATAATGCAAACTGCCATCAGATAAGGGGATGCTTTTATAGCTTAATTTAGAAGTTCATGCAGTACTTGCTGTTCCCACAGGGGCTTTGTTTCATTACTGTACCTTACTGCAAACACAGCCTTGCTAAAAAAATATTCAACATTTGTATTCCAAGATCCATAATGATCGTTCTGCAGCTCTTCCTCAGGTCCTGAGACTACTCATTTGTTTCTTTCATTCAGTGGCTTTATGGCCACTGCTTTCTGCCATACATTTTGGAACAGACTGTCTTTAGCTTCAGCTCTCTAGACATCTGAATTTTGGGTTTATTACCTTGAAATGGCACTGACTTTCCATATCAAAGTCAGTAAGAAGTCCTGGTAACTCTTACCTGATAATCTACAAGAAGTTCAGGTCCTTTGAAATATCTGGAAGCCACTCTGACATTGTACTCCTGGCCAGGGTGATAGAATTCAGCCAAACCCCAGTCTATTAGTCTAAGCTAAAAATGGTAGAAAACAAAGAAAAAGGGCTCAAGGGATGCTCCAGCTTACCACTGGCTGAATGACACTGGTGAACTTAGTATGAAGTTAATTTATAAGTCTTCCATTTTCAATTAATTTGATCAGAGTATCTGGTTTCATATTCTCCCCAAACCCATATCACTAAGCAGTCTAAATAAAATACTTCTCCTTACAACCCTTCCTGTGGGTTACATGTGACCAAGTAAAGCCTCAAAAAGCAGCACAATATTCTCATTTTATATTTGTCCACATCATTACAGCAGAGTCCCCCTCAAAGAGGTCTGCTAGTACCACTACACACGAGTACCCAAAAGGGACCCCAGTTCGCCAAGAGAAAAGCAGGACCCCTCCCTGCCCCCCAAACACCCCACACTACCTTTCTGTGCTCATGGTCAATCATGACATTGTGAGGTTTGACATCTCTGTGCATGATTCCCATGCTATGGCAGTAATCTAGAGCCTGCAGGTGAAAGGAAACAGATGCTGGAGTCACAAGAATGTGTCAAGTTAACCATATTCAAAAGTATTTCCACACATATCAAGTCTAACTAGATGACAGGACTGTCCAGTGTTAGATCCTGGACCAGACTCACTGATCACAGAAAATGCATCTAGAGCACCCTCCCAAAGGGAGGTCCCAGCAACACAAGTCTCTTGACTTTACTTCATGTGCTTCTTCATAAAAATTGGAATTTCAGAGTCTCTAAGAGCACAGTTACTAGCCACTAATGATCACACAAGCCCCCTTTCTCCAGACTCCTAAGGAGAAATTACTTACTTCAGAAGAATGGATGAAGGCATTTGACTCACATTATATCTGAGCACAAACACAGCCAGTAACAGCTCACAGTTTTCTTTTTTCAGAGGCTACATGTACTCCTGATTTAGGATTTTAAGGTATCTCAATGTAACAAAATGCTGAAAAACAGATATTGACTTGATATTTTTCTGCCCAATTCTTCCATGGACTCTCCTTCCCTTAGTGATATGATGTCACTATCATCAGTGACATGAGAACCATCTCTATGGGATCAGCTGAGAGCAAATACTAGAAATAAATCAACAAAACAGCAAAACACCAACTTACCTTCAAAATCTCATACATGTAGAATCGAATATCATAATCTGTTAGTGTCTGGTATAATTGCTGTGGGACACAAACACATCGTGTCAGTGTTCAACATCCAAAAAACCTCTGTTCTGGGCTGCTGGCATTCTCCAAACCCATCTGAAGGTATAGTCCAAGTTTCTCAAGTTACTCTGATCTCACACCTGACTATGATCAGTCTGTTCCTCTCCTTTTGCAAATCCTATACATTGTTTACTTCCAGCTCTGCTCAGACAGCACATCCTGGTTCCTGTCACTATCTCCCTCTGGTTGTACCCACCCAGTACAAACATGATGGATGGCATTGCACAGCCTTCTTCTGAGGCAGGTCAGTATGAAGGAACAAAGAAACATTTAAATCCCCATTCCCAGGAGTATGGAAAGCCACAGAAACAGCTGTCCACATTTAAAGTGGTTCCAATAAATAGTTGTACACATAAAAGCCAAATGCCTCAAAAACACAGGCACTGATGGGCCACAAGGTAACAGATTCATTTGCTCCCAAGGTTAAATACCTCTTGCAATCTGCATTCTCATCTTGTAACTTTTGTGGCAAAATGGTACTGATGGGCTAATTACAAACTTCTGTCCCAACTGCATTTACCTTTAAAAGCATTTCCTATGCTGGAAGGAAATGCCCATCCTATGTACTTGCCCTTCCCCAGAAAGACAGTATGAGTGGTTTTCAAACCCCCCCAATAAAAAAATAAAAAGAGAAGTCACATCTCACACTGTACCTTAAAGTCTGTGTTGTTTACATGTTCAAAAACCAGAGCGGGTGTTCGAGACTGAAAGAGAAAAAAGTATTCAGCCATGTTAAGTTATGTTTCCACTCAGGATAATGAATTGCATCTTTTTTTTCCTACTAACACTACACAAAATCCCTCTGCCTTGGACATATTTATGATTCCCCTCAGACAGACAGAGCAGAGCCTAAGCCCACAGCCTCCAGCAGCACTGTTTGCAGAGCGAATTAACTTGTCTCAGCTCGCTAGTATCTCTTCCTCACAGAGTGAGGGGCTGGAGGGACCTGTGGGGGAAGGGCCCTCTAAAAGAAGTTTATCAGATTAAGAGCTGATCTGATCAGTCAATTCAAAAGCAGGATTTAAGAGCAGGGGAAAACAAAAAGCCAGGTCAGAGCTGAAATCAAACAGAACTTCACCCACAACCCCAGTGTACCCCTTGAGTTTCTCCCTTACTCACCACAGGATCTTTTACTATATCTGCAAGGGTGATTATATTGGGACCGCCTCGCAAGTTCTCTAAGATCTTGATTTCACGCTTGATTTTCTTCTTTTTAACAGGCTGAAGAATAAAAACCCAAAGTGTAAGATAAAGCCCTGCAGTAAAGTGAGGCTAATAGCTCAACAGCCAGATGACAACACCCAGGTGACTGCAGATCAGCAAAATATACTGAAACATTTGCAATTTAACCTGAGTATGCATCACACCAGTAAGGGCTCAAATATCTGCTGTCTCCTTTCTAACCACACGACCCTGACAGCTACAGACAATAATTCCAAGTGAAGGAGAGGCTGGAAGATGGCATTTTTTAAAAAAAGCTCTTTGAACATAATCTGATAGGCCAAGAGGAAATGGCCTCGAGTAATGCCAGGAAAAAATTTCTTTACAGAAAGGGTTGTCAATACCTGGAACAGGCTGCTCCAGTGGTGAGAACACCATCCTTGAATAGATTTAAAAGATGTGGCACTTGGGGACATGAATGCTGGGGTGTTGACTGGACTTCATGATCTTTGAATGCTTTTCCAACCCAAACAGTTCTGTGATACTCCAAGACTTCTTAACTGGCATGTGGCAAATGTTTAACTATGAGAAGTTTGCGGGCTATTGGAGGGTCACTAAATGAAGGCCAAGGCTATGACAGCCTGCCAGGACGCCAGCACTTAGAGAAGCTGAGAATTTTGTAGTCAGCTGCTGAAATGTTGCTTAGTTCCAAGTAAAAAGGTGTTGCACATCAGGGCTTCTTTAAGACAGAGCCTAATTCCTTACAGGCAGAGATCTGACTTAACTGCAGGGCTTATATCAGGAGGCTCAAAACCATGGCCTGTTTCACTGAGTGACACTCCAAAGCCAGGTTTTAAGGATTTCAGTTTTAGAACATCAAAAAGCCCTTTCTGGCCTCCTGATCACCTCAAGACAGATTTTATCTTTTGCCCAATCCCCAGCTCACCTTGAGAATTTTAACAACTACTTTTTCGTTATTTGTAATGTTGATGGCTTCAAATACTTCACTGTATTTGCCTCGGCCTAATTTTCGAACTAGCTGGTAATCATCTTGATTTCTGTGGAGAGAAAAGGTTAGAGTTCCAAAGGGCTCAGTCATTTCCATCACAATTTATAAACTGATTCTTAACACTCAATCACTGCCTAACTTCACAGACAAAGGGGATTAACTAGTGCCTTACTTCTCCTGAACTGGATGATTTAAGAACTAGGAGAGAAACAGGGAGCTTCTATTTGCCCAAGACAGAGTCCATCCAAAAGTATGGATTGAAAGCCCAACTATGTATTTCAGCATTAGCAAACTTGAACTATCCCTTCTCTCTATATTTGGAAGCTCCATTTTTCCTCGTATAATGCTGGTAAAATTCAACAAAGCCAGTAGGAGGAAAAATCTAAGTGCAAGGCTGTTTAAAAACAGTCTGGGCACAAAGCAGCACTTATGCTCAGACGACTGTGTACATTCCAGAAACTGGGAACTGCACAGCTGAGGGCAGAACTCTGGGCCCTCCATATCCCAGCAGGAACACAGAGCTATGAAGCTGCCACCACTGCTATCTGATTCTGGGACACTTTAGTCATGAGCTCAATTTAGACACCTCCCTCCTTCAAAGAGAGGCAGCCATGTCTTTTCCAGGCACTTGCAGAGAGCTGAGCAACAAGTCATAAAATAGCATGTACCTATTTAAGTTTGTGGAGTTTCTTCACTTATCCAAGTCAGCAGCAACTTCAGTTTGAAAGTCTTTTCATTTCTTTTCAGCCCTGCACTCAGGACTGTTTGGATTGTTTCAGAAATAGATTTTCTTCCCTCTGAAAGGGGATGTTTCTCAACTACCTGTCAAAATTTCTTCAAACTTTTAAGGAAGCTGCTATAAATGTTCTTCCACAACTGGGAATTTAAAAGTTTGATAAGAAATATTTCTCTGAAGAGAAGTTGTGATCCTTTCCCTTGCCATCTGCCAAGAAGCATGAAAAAGCCTCACGCAGCGCAGTTGCCTGAACTCCCCAAGTACCACTACGCAGGATCCACAGGGACTGATCCTGGTGCAGGGACATCCAGAGGCAGCCCAGACTTACCCCCACTCAACCACGTGAGACTCATAGTCCCAGTACTCCCGGGGTCTGTGTGTGTTCACATCCGTGTAAACTCTGGCCCTGCTCGGCACGGGTCCCGACATATCAGACAGCTTGGCAGGCGGAAGCGAGATGTGAAATCAGAGGCGACCTGCTCTGCAGTGCTGACAGAGGAGAAAGGCCTCAGATTCCTCCACCTGCAGACAGAACATCAACCAGAGGTTAAATTCTCAAGGTACTTCAAAAGTATTATGTTAATCATTAAAAGCTGCTGCAAAGGCTGGAGCCTGCCCAGCCACAGGCCTAGGATTTCTTGAAAGCCCTTTGTCTGGTCTCCCTCACACAGAACTGGCCCCTAGCAAACCAACGTGCTGACCGGGTAAATTTCAGCACCTTGTTTCCAGCTGCTGGTTGTAGAGGTAACTTTCCAAAAGGAAAGAATGCCATGTGCTCTGTATCTGCACACAGATCCCCTTCTTTCGACTGCAGACTGAAAGCAACAGCTACAGGCTGCAACCTCACCCCCATCACAAGTCTTGGGCCATCCAATGTAACAAAATCAATTCTGCTGGGATGGAAACCAGCTTTAGTCACAACTTCCTACAGTCAGAGCACTAAATCTGACTGTCCAAAAGAGAGCAGCATCTGTGTTGGATTATGATGCTTTATTCAAACATGAAAGAAATGCACTGCTGCAAGGGTCTGAAGATGTGCCTTTGCATTCTGCTTGCCCAAAGTACCTTCAACCCTTCCTCCTTCCAAGGCAATTTTTCCAAATCTTCTGATTAGTTTATTCAGTATTGAGATTGGTCAAAACCACTCAAAAGAAAGTTACTGTATGTCAGAGACAAACACTGTATCTTTATCCTATATGTCTGAATACTTTATCATCCAGATCTGAATATTTAGGACAGCAGTAACTCACTAGAGTTCTCTATCAATATTGTCTTACCCAAGATAAATGTGGCACCTTTACATGTCTCAAATCTTTCACAAGGGGAAGATGTCTAAATACAAGAATCCCCTTGTCAGCTTTCAAAATAACTTACAAGAAAGGGAGCTGTATTGCAGCAGGGAACAGCATTGTTTGGTGTGTAGCAGCACGTGGCAGGGCCATCCAGCCCTGGGTATGTGCTCAAACAGTGGGCAACACTGTTATCTAAACTAATACACTTATTTGCTGTGCCAATCTTATCCCTTCAGAGAAAATGGGCAACTGCCAGCCTGCAGAAGGAAGTAACAGCCCCATTAATCACACATTAATGAGAAAGACCAAGAAATCTGCTCGGAGCAGTTGGCTTAAGCTACTAGGGCACGTCACAACAGAAGAAAACTCTAGAAGCAAAATCCTGCTCTACAGGCAGAGTCCTGTTGTTTATTTGACGTCTGCAGCACTTCAGCTCCTGTGAGGACCGAGCAAGACCCACTGGCTGTGAAGGTGGTGGAGGACCTTGGGGACATAGGTCTGATGTCCTTCACTGTGTCACACAACCTGACCAGCAGCTGGTCCTGCTTCCACAGGCAGGAGAGCATGCAAGGGCTCTCTGACATGGACAAAGCCTCCTTAGGTGGGACATAGCTCAGCACTGGGATATTTCTTGACCTACTGACACACAAATGCTGTTGGCAGCAGCTTCAGGTAGACAAGGTTGCAGTAATCCAGTCCAAAGGGTAAACAGGGATACAGCAGTATCCCAAAATCCACTATGGAAGAGTGACTGAGGCATTAGACCCATAAAAGAAGGATGAGGCACTTCAGCTGTGTGTCCAGCTAATGGAAGAATATGAAGCATTCCTCAAAATATAATAAGTCTATTCCTAGATAAAATGCTAGTCCTCTCACAAAATACAATTTCAGAAGATGAGGCAGCAATCATCTAAGACCTCAAAGCATTTATGTGGCATGACTCAGACACTTAGAAATTAGATGTCCCCAGGCATTACTAGAGCATGCAAGTTTACTAGAACAGTTTAGTACAGTGAAATTTATTAGATTTCAAAGTTCAATCACCGTGTTTGTGTTTCTTCTCACTCCCTGTCCTTCTGGCAGGAGATGCACTGGCCCATTTCCTCTGCCCAATACTCCTTGTGAAGGAATTAACTGAACTTATACATGTCTCAGATGACTTAGCAATTTTAATTTTTAAGCACAATTCAGTATAAATAAAGCACACGTGACTGCTCCCCTCACCCAGCTTAGCAAGATCAGTTTCAGCACAAAAAAAAAAAAAGAAAAATCAATCACATTATCTAAAGATAGATCAAATTTCACAGTGGCTATTTTTTGTCACGTAGCTCTAGCCTAGCTCAAGCAGCACATTGTAACAGGCTGCTCAGAGAAGAGCTTTTTCAGGAAATCATCAACTGCAGCTTCTAAGAATGGCACACAATGTCTATTTACGAGGGTAGGTATTATTGTCTACTATTCTTTACACAGGAAGGGGAGAGAATCTGCACAGATAACTAAATTTTAAAGCAAACAGAGTTACAGACATACACAAACTTACCCTGCCTGAAAGCTGCTCACTCTCTGCTCAGAACTGCTAAGGAATTTGTATAGATTTTTGCCTTCAGTGCCCCTGGAGGGGGATTATTTTGCACTGGATCCAAGCTCTTTGGCAGAAGGGAATGACACAAATAAGGACAGATAATGGGGACAGGTGTTGACATGCAAGCATCAGTTGAGCCTGTAGTTTTAAAGCAGAAAAATCTACAGCAAGAGCAGTGATTGCACCTAGAGAACTGCCCTGAGCTTGTTATAAAGGATGAGTTCTATTTCTGCAGAATCTAAACAAATTTTGTCATTTATTAATTCCTGCATTGATGACAGAATCATAGAATCATTTATATTGGGAGAGTCTGCTCAACATCACCTAATCAAAGCAGATGTGGTGAGATCAGGGTCCAGTGTAGCCTTGAGCATCTCCAGAAACAACATTAAAATTTTAATTTCTCTGGTAGAGATGTCTTTAACTAGGAAACAACCATGAGCTTTTAGGCAATGTACCAGAGGTCACAAAGAGAGGAAGACAAAGCTCCCAACCACAGTCTGACATGCTGTTCACTGCCAAGGCCTGCCTGTGCAAGGACACAGAGCAGGGCTTCTCAATCAGCCCCTGTGGTGACATCCCTTGGACGGATATCACCCAGAAGGGCTCACATGACAGCTACAGCAAAGGAACACCACGCCAAGTTTCACTGTTGGCTTCTCCCACACAGGCCTCTCCTCAAAAATGTCGCTGGACTATTAACAAACTGATAATTAGCTGATTTCTTACACAGCAGCCTTATCAAGAGGAACCCTGCTCATCCCAGACAAGAATAGAGCCAAACACAGCTCTTGTCCTGCTGACAGACTCCAGGGGAGTACCCAGAGCCCCAGCTCAGAGACAAATAATTGTGCTGCCACCATATAGGAATTTTTTAATTGGAAGGCCTACTAATTAAAAAAGATCAGTTCTTAAAAGTTTGAATTCTTCTAACAGCAGCCTGTTGACTGAACAGCTTGGCAAGCTTAGACATTTTGCGCCTTAAGTTTGATAAAATGGTAAAAAGCCTCTCAGTGTTCTCTTTGACTCTGATTTTTAAAACATTTTAATCTAAACCAGTTACAAACCCCCTCATTTTTAAAATGAGATGTTATCATCCTTACAATGCACTCTAAGGGCAACCAGGTCCCCATAGAGAATTTGATATTTTGTGATGGATCCATACTTCCAGCACCTTCTCCACTTAGTACAGGAATTTCCTACACCTCTGTCCTTCCAGATGCATGCACTTAGAGCAAGTAGCAACAAAACACAGCTAAGAAATCCATGCAGATTAGTTTCTGAGAAACACACCTACTTCGCCTCTAGTAAAATTTGCCTCCCTTTTTTTTTTTTTTTCTTTTGTCCAGAATAACTGAGATACCGGAATGATTTTTTTTCCCTTTTAAATGGAAATGTTCTTGGCATGGAACCTCTCTCAAGCAGTTACTCATTCAGAACTTAAAACCGATGAAGTTGCCCCAGTATGATGCAGCACTTATACAGGCTCCCAGTGAGCTGAAAGCCAAGAGCTGCCCAGAAGGCTGGTGTCCCAAGGAATTCACAAATGCTATCCAAGTGATGACCTTTGTGGATAAGGTTTGGAGTATAAATAATGTACCCAAGAACACAAACACCGCTTGACACTGGCTTCCCTGTGGATTGCTGTTAACAGCATGCCTTGCCCTCAGCGTGAACACTCTATTGCCAGGAAGATCCAAGTTCATCCAGAGAGAGTGGAGTGAACCCAGAAAACCTTGTTCAACACCACATAAACCTGGTTATTCCCAATGACCCACCTGAACTCTGCTTCAGTGAGCCCACAGCAGTCCCAAAGGAGTAAAACAGACCCTGAACTGCACCAAGCTGAACTCAAAGAGCCAAGAAAACATTTCTGTAGCTTTATGAATTCCAGAGAAGCTCACCTTCCTCTGGAGGAGAAAGCAAAGTGGACAGATTGGCCAAACAGGTCTAGAGACTTTCCTCTCACTTCTACTTTCCCCACGTAAGCTCATTACAGTGGTGATTGTGCCAGCCTAAGACTGTAAACAGGCTGAGACAGCAGCGGGTTTGTTGTGAGAGAAGAAAAGCTCTGTCAGTGGAGAAGAGCAGAATTACAGCCCAGAGTCTGGAATCAAAAGGTTATTCCCTTCCTTTTATCTGCAACTGCAAGCAAGATGTTACCTTTCACAGCAGAAAGCTTAAACCCAGCCTCTAAAATCATGAGTGTAAAATGTGATTTGGTAGGGTGAGCAAGAATTACAATTATCAGATAAAATTGTTGATGATTTTCTTCACATTGCCCTGTAATCCTCCCAGGGAAGCGCACTTGCTCCTTCAGAGCTTGGAGAATATCTAATACTGGAGAAACACTGAAATTAAAAAATCAAGACATGCCTAAATATTACAGTACTGCCTGCTGGCAGTCAACATCAATCAACACCCAGCTTACTTTTAAAAGAAATAACAGTAATCAACTCCATTAAAAATATGCTCTATCTCACAAAACAAACCTGATTTCTATGTTCTCATGATGCTGAAACTTCAGCAATACAAGTACAGAACAAATGACCTCCAGAAGTCCCTTGCAACCTATATTTTTCTATGATTTTACAACTAAAATAGAAACAGGCCTGGATTAACAAAATTGACATTTTATATCCTTTCCTGAAGATCATTTCCCTACCAAAGGGACAACATCGATAGAAAAGTAGATTTTAAAATTTGAGTTTTAAAAAAAAGCTTAGGTTTGAAATCAAACTTTTCTCTGGGTATTGTTTTGGAACAGCACAGTCTGATTTAACTGCATTTTCCACTAAAATTATTTTCCAGATTTCTTTTAAATAGCTGGTTGTGTCTGACTGTAGAGAAATAACAAATGATAACGTAATGACCTCAACATTCCCTTAAGAAAGAAACATGAACTGTTGTGATTAATTCAAAACAAGACATGGCCAGTCTGCAGGGAAAGCAGTTGACAGGTTTAGTTATACTGGAAGAAACATCTTGGAGTAATTCTGCATTAGAAACATCCTAAATTTAGATTGGCTCTTCCTACATCAGCTCCACTGACTCCTCTCTGAGTTCCTCACGATTCCTGCCAATGAAGAAGTCATCCTCTGTAATGAGGATCACAATCTATATGGAAGCCACAGGAATGGTTTTACTGTAACTCCATATTTTATGATACTCTTCACAGTCTTAGGGAAAACTTCACTGTCCCACATTCCCACCTCGGAAAGCAGCGCGTAACATGTCTGTCACCCTCCAGGGTGCCCTGGCAGTGGCTCTGGTGCCACACACTCTCCTGGCAGAAGGTCTGTCATACTTTGTCTTCCTTTTCATTCAGATCTCTAACAGCTGAATTTTAGCAGAGCTCAAACAAACCCTCTATGGGTCTCCAGCATCTCAGCCTGGTTGGGCATTTGTCCTTTGCCAAATATCAGTGCTGGCAACAGCACATGGACTGGGGCAGAACACTGGGATCACCTCCAGCAGCAGTGACAGGCACTCTATGCAGACAACTCCCCAAGATCATCAACACTATTATTTTCAGAGCTAAGTTAGTCAACAGCACATGGAGCAAAGGGAAAGACCCCAAATCACAAAGACCCCAAAGCTGACCTTGGATGAGGCCATGTAGCCACAGAGGGCAGCAACATCAGCAAGACACCCAAGCCCCTGCAGCTGAGATCAGGCTCTGCCTCTTTCCCATGCCTGCAGCTTCTGCCATCACTCCCAGCACCCATAAACCCAGAGGATATCCTCACTGCCAGTGCCAAGGACTCCTGACACAACCCGATAAAAATGGCTGCAACATAACCAGGCACTGCCAAACCAACTTGTCTGTACACACACACCAAACAGAAACCAAGGACAAAACTCTTCTGCTTGCACCTCTTCCCAAAACTGACAGTTCAGGCTGAGCAGGGAGTGCAGGAAAGGCAGGGGGATTTTCTTTGGAGGAATATCCCTCTAGGTCTGCCCTCAAGCCAAAGCAATACTTCAACAGGAAGCAGTTCCTTTTTCTTCCAAGAGCACTAATAAAACTAAATCTTCTACTGCTGGAGCTTTGGACAGGATTCCAGTTACCAAAACTGCAGTTTCTGAGACCCCAGCAACACCAGGGAACTCTTCCTGGAGGCTCACAAAGGGGAATGTTTCAGCAGCACTACAGGCTGACATCAGGTTCCACTGGCAGCATCCTCTGGAAAGTTCTACCTCCCTAATTGCTGCTAAGTGACACAGTTGTTTTCCTCATTAATTAGTAGGCACAGAGTACTGCCAGGACAATCATTCAGCTGATTTGACTCCTATGGGTCATGTACAGAGAGGGATTTAGGCAGAATTCAGAAAACTGACCTGTACCAACCATCTGTAAAAGTTACAGAGTTTTAATTGATCCGCTCATGCAACTCCTAGAGGCAGGAACAATTACCAGAGCCAAAGGATAAACCAGAGGACGCTGCCTGTAACTATTTCTTCAGGAAATCCCTGTGATCAGCTGTTCCATGGAGCAGGCAATGCACTACAAACCATGTCCAACCCTCAGCCAGCATCGAGCAGGCTCAGCAAGAGGCACCCGGTACAAACCCCTGCCAGCAAGCGAAGCTCTGACATAATTCTCTAAAAATTTATCATTATTAACACAAGATGAAACCAGCTACCACCATTCCAAGAATCAAATGGAAAAAACCCCCAGCTATTAAACTCCAGCAATCAGCACTCTCCTTCACACCTTACAAGCCCCCAGTAAAGCCACTGTGCCAAAACTTGTAACTTAATTTGTAAGCTCAGTTGAAATTAATCTAGATGCTGCAGAGTGAGGAAAAAGCCCTCTTTTTCCTTCTGGAGTACAACCAAGCGTGGAAGAAAGGCTGGAATTCAACAGCACATTGGTAACAGATAGAGAAACCTGTGAAAGGCTGCAAGAGAAGGAACACTGCAGGAGCTCTTGCTTTTCTAGACTGGAAATTAATTTGTTGTGCGCGTCCACGCTCATCCATTTTCTGAACACTAAAAATAAAGACTTTCTGACAACTCACACGCACATGTGCAAATATGCTCTGAGAAAATGCCTTCTCTAAAGGCTTTGGTAACAACAGGGAGAGGCAACTTTTCAGCTCCCTGGACACACAAGAGGATTTGGGGCCACTTCTTCCCACCACAGGAAGACCTTTCCCACCCAGGGAAAGCAAGTTCTGGCATGTAATGCTGTATTAGCACGCTGGATTCTCCCTGAACTTGGCTTAATTAAAAGAGGACTAATTTAGCCTTTGGTTGTTCCAGAAGGTGCAAGGGCAGAGCCTACTTCTCTGCAAAAACACAGTGAGTAACTTCAATTTTCTAGGTCTGCTGTTAACACTTCAGACCATCCAGTGGGAAACCTGCAGCCAAACTCTTGCCTTGACTCAAAGTTGTTTTCCATCTAGCACACAATTTATTCACCACTCACATGAAATAAACTGCCATAATATGATGCAGCCATTATATGGGCAGGAGCTGGGCAGCCTGCTTTAGAAACCACCTCCCTGTAAATGGTAACATTAATTAAAAAATGGAACTCAGTAAGGAGGACATAACCTAAATCTCAGAACTCAACTCCGTGGAAAATTAAAATTATTGAAGTTGTAACCTTCCAAATGTGAGTCTGTGGTGGTACCAAGTCCACAAAGAACTCCAAGCTTCCCTTCTGCTCTTCAGCCTCCCAAAGCAGCAGCATGAAATGGTAATAAATGGTAATAAAACCATTTGTCCAGAACAGTGTGAAAACAGGAGCAGATGAGACTTGGGCCTGGCTCATGTTGCTGCTTCTCTACTGGACTCCTAACCAGAAAACATCCAGGAACCACTGATCCCATAAGCACATCAACAATCCCACTTCTCATCAATCTTTTCTACCAATATGTAAGTTTGGCACCTTGATGGAAAAAGGGGCCAGAAACCAGCCTGGAAAAACTCTACATTCAGCACAGCACTAACACCAGCTCAAAAAGCTGCAGCCTCCTCTTCCAAGCAGTTTTTTCAGGTTCAAAGGAGAACTCCCTTTCTCCAATTACATTCTGTAAATTCCAGGGAAGTCAGCTCTTGGAAGCCCCTGGAAGGAGATATCCAAGCTTAGAAAAATTATCCAAGAGCTGTCTTGCAACAAATGTTTGTAGCCAGACCAAGTCAAGGCAGTGTTTCCTGATCTTAAAATCTTGGGGTTTTTTTCCCCCTCTCAAGACCCTTATGGGACAATAAAATCTAAGATGGCAACAATCTCATGCAAAGAGGTCTAAAACAGATATTTTAATGTAAGCAATTCCATAGTGGAGGAACAGTGGAGGTGACAGGTCTGGTAACCCAGAAATAAATCCCTGCCTCTTCAGAAATGTGACACTAAATTAATCACACCACCACAATGTCACCCATTTGCTTCTCCTGTCTTCCTTTCCCTCATTCCTCAGAGGACATGAGGAAAGACAAAGAGAAAATTAGTTCTATAAGGAGAAAATGGAGAAGAACTGAAATGGAAGTGTAAGGACACCCACCATTTAATGAAATTGGGAAAAGCTAGGTACATGTCCCTTTCATCAGAGCAGAAAGTTTCTTTCTCTACAACTCCACAAACCTATAACCACCTTTCAACATCCTTTATACCCTGAGATTCCTACTTTCAATGCATTCCATGCTGATGAACCTAATCTGCATGACTTGAAAATGCCCCAAATATCAAACTCTAAGTCTTTCCATGTCTCACCGCCAGGAAATGGCATTTTACCAAATCAATTCCCAGTCCCAGGTTTGCATCTTCATTCTCACATCTCACCAGCCTTTTTCAAACAAACAAGTACCATTAACTGCCCCTGCACAAACCTCAACAACCTTAATGTCATGCAACATTCCATGATCCAATTGCTTCCACATTTGCTAGAACCTACTGCCAATTTTAGTATCACTTTTCCAAAGAGCCGTATTCCCAACATCCAACAAGCCTCATTTTCCCTCCATCTATGAACCCAAGAGCCCTGCCAAACAAAGAAAACCTGTTCTGACCCTCCCACTTGGAAGTGTCTGCTTTCTCCTCCAACATCTACCTCTCACCACATCTGCCCATGCTCTGTGCCTCATCCCCTCACCCAGGCACACCACCCAGATCCTCAGCTGCATGACTTTTTGCTTCTTTGCTGCAGCCAAAGCCAAGGCTATGTTCCCTTCCTCAACCCTGCTCTGAGTGCACGACATGCAGACCCAACTCGGGCACCACACACACTGGGAACAAGACAGCAAATTTCACTAAAAACAGAAATTGTGTTACCAGGTATTGACAGAAATCACTAGAGAAAGGTGAAATAATGGAAATTTCTCCCCATTTGGCAAGATGAAAGGAAAGGATCACTGCCTACCACCAAAGATGGACATTCTTCATACTCAGGGAAAGGTCTGGCACTTTACAATTCCAATTCACCTTCCCTGTCTGGAGTGATCCAAAGAAAACAGGGATTGCAGCCACAAGGCACAGGCAGATCTCCTGAGTGCAGAGCCTGCCCTGAACCTGGGATCAGACATCCCAATCCCAATTTCCATCCTCCAGTTACAGACACAGTGTGTGTCTCCACAGAGCCTGTGCTGTAGGAAATGGAACATTACCCTAATCCCAGTTTTAGGGCTAATTAAGGAACTGATAAAGCTTCACACTTTCCCTAAATCTTGCCTTGAGTCTTCCCAAGCTCACTCTCTCCTCTCCTAGCAGAAATTTTGCCCTTTTCTACATCACACCAATCCAGCAACCACAGGATGAGCGACTCCTCTGCCCCAGCTGACGATGCACCCAGAATCCACCCTGGATTCACATCCAACACCCAGGATGGCTGGCAGGATGGCACAAGCCCCAACTCTGAGTCTGAATAATTTGAGCAATTCTGTTTCAGAAAAGAGAGTGTGTTCAAAGAACAAAGAAATCACTCCCAGCCCCAAGCAGAAATGCTGGGTGTCCACTTGTTTTCCTCTGAACAGCTGCCACTGTGCCCAGTCCCCTGTGGCAGGGGCTCTTCCCAACCCCTTGGTGGAGTGCACCCAGGACTGAGCTCCCATGAGGAGCCAGGTGAGCACATGGCACAGCCCTCTCCAGGGACATGTGCCCAATCTCAAAGGCTGGCACCACGGTCGGTGCAAGAGCAGCTCCCCAAGGCCCCAGCCCAGGGTCAGGTTTGAGCAACACAAATCCCAAATCATGAGAGACCCCTCTCAGGGGTACCAGGGCTGGAAGTGACCCATAAAGAACATCGAGGCCAACTCCTGGCCCTGCACAGGACACACCAGCAATCCCACCCTGTGCCTGAGAACTTTCTCCAAATGCTCCTTGAACTCTGTCAGGCTTGGGGCCATTACCACTGCCCTGGGGAGCCTGTTTCAGTCCCCATCCACCCTCTGGGTGAAAAACCTTTTCCTAATATCCAACCTAAACCACCTGCACACAGCTCCATGTCACTCCCCCAGATCCTGCAACCGATCACCAGAGACCATAGATCAGTGCCTGCCCCTCCACTTTGCTTCAATATTCACAATCCAAACTTTATTGGTTTTACCCAAAACCCTCAGTAAGAAAAAAATTAAGTGATCTGACACACATGGGGTTCCATAATCTTATCTTATCACTCTCTTACAAACCACATTTTACCAACAGACACACTGCTCTCGGTCCCAAGGCACAATTAACTAAATTACAGCGGGGGCAAGACTGACCACCACTGCTTCCACAGACTGGTGTGGAAAGCCGTGAGAACGACCTTCCCCTCCACCCAGAAAGGCCCAGAACGGAGTCCCTGCGCAGCCGGCGGTGGCAGCGAGCACTAAGAGGCCTTTCCATGCCCCTCCGCATCTCCCCGCTTCTCCGGGCAGGGCGGGGAAGAGGCAAGATCGAGCAATTTAAGTAAATAACACCTACACGGCCCGAAGGTGCGAGCTGGGAGAGCTGGGGGAGGGGACGGCTGCCGTTCCGCGGGGCTCTGCCCTTCCTGCGCGGCCGAGGGCGGCCCCGCACCGGGATGGGGGCAGCGGGGCGGCCCCTCCACAGCCCCTGCCCGCTCCCCCCGGGGACTCGGAGCCCCTCCGAGGGCAGAGGGCGGCGGGCCGTGCCCTTTCCGCCGCACCGGACCCGCCCGCTCTTCCCGCTCCCCCTCAGCGCCGCCGCGGCCCCACTCTCCTGACGGGCAGCCGCGGCCCCCCGGCCCACACCGCGCCCGCGGCGGGGGGGCGGAGGAGCTCAGGAGGCGCAGCGGCGCCTCCCCCGCCGCCCGCTCCGCCCGCCACCGCCGCGGGGCCCCGCTTGGGCGCCGGAGCCGCCGGTACCTGGCGCAGCCGCTACCGCCGCCGCCGCCGCCGCACACAGACAATATGGCGGAGGCACAAGGCTCGGCCGCCGCCGCAGGGACCAGAGCGAGGCGCGCCGGAAACGGAAACCGCGCGGGCCCCGCCACGCGCCGCGGAGGCGTGCGCAAGGAAGGGTGGAGCGCGCCGCGAGGGGCTATGGGAGTTGTAGTCCACGATGGTGGCGGCGGTGTGCCAAGGACGCGGGTTTGTTCCCGCTCCGTGTCCAGGTGTGTCCCCGTGAACCGCGGGAAGGTGGCGGGGTCCGTGTCGGCCTCCGCAGCGCCGCCGGGAGGCCCGACCGTGAGCGGTGGCCGCTTGGGCCCAGTCCCTCTGTGGGGCTGTGTGCAGGACCCGCCGCCAGGGGGCGACTGTGGCCCGCGGAGGTGCCCCGGTACCGGCGCTGCCCCGGCCCCTCCATCGGCCCCGATACCGATCCTTGCCCCGGTCTTTCCCACGCCCTTCCACGGTCCTGTCCCCTCCGTTCTTCAGCCCTTCCCTGGCCCTTCTATCAGCCCTTTCCCAGCCGTTCCACCGGCCTGCCCCGGCCCTCCCAGACCCCGAGGCCGCCGAGGAGCGCTGGGGTCCCGCCCGGCCTGTGGGGTCTCAGGCGCTGTTGATGGAAGGGACTTATCCCTCCCCTGAGCCGGCAGCCGGGCCAGCAACCAGGCCAAGCCTTGACCTAGTCCAGCGCCCCATGACCTTCTCTCCCTGCCTTTCACCTTTTTAGACCAATTTCTTGCCATGCAGCCCAGGACATCCCTTTTTCTTCAAAGGACTGGCTGGAGCGAATGGTCCACCGAGCCATCTGGCACAGGCTGAGCTGGGGGACACCTCGAGGTGGGAAAAAAGGCACCCAGGTTCAGCCTGAGGACAAGCAGGAGCCTGGGCTCGTGGCACACTCGGACCATGGGGACATGCAGCTCTGGGCTGGTCGCCATCCTCCCACCATGTCCAGGCTCTGGCTCGACCTGTGAGCCAGCCTGGAGGGGAAGGGGTTGTGCTGAGCTATGCACCCCTTTGACCCCCCCAGATCTCCCCATGCCCTTCAGAAGGGAGCCAGCCTGGCCCCTCCTCACCTCGAGCTCATGGAAAGCCGAGCACGGCCAAGCTTCACCCCACTTCCCTCCCGGTGTGGGAGTCTCCCCCAGGGGAGGCCGCTGGCCCAAAGCTCGCAGCCCCTCACCCCGGGTCACTCCCATTAGGTAAAGGAGCAGCTCGTCCTGGCGGGGGTATCTCCCTCTCGCGCTTTCCTTGTATTGTACGGGCCTGGGTCATCGAGGAAATCTTACAGGTCCTTCTGCTGCCGAGTGGTCACGGGGGAAGCCCGGCCCCCTTCCCCCCATTGTCAGCGGCCGGGCCGTATCCTCGCTCCGAGCCCCGGCCCCTAAAAATAGCTCTTTGTCAGGCGATTGTTCCGACACCTTCGCGGCGGCATTGACGTGGGCCGGAGCGGGAGAGCGGTGGGGTAGGTGGAGGGGAAGGGCTGGAGGTCCCCCCTGGGAGCACTCGGAGGATTTGCCGCTGATAACGGCCCCTGTTGTGGGGAAATGGGCTCCCGGCGCGAGGCACGGTGCCGAAGGCCTTCCCGTGCCGCTGCTGCCCGCTGGTCACCTCTGCCCCACCTGCCCCAGCCTCCTGCCAGCCCACACCACCCTGGGTCACCAAGCAGGGGAAGGGTCTCCCCAGGGCACAGGGGGGGATGGAGCCCTCCCAAGACTCCAGTTCAGATCCTGCAGGCTGGGGTCAAGCCCTGTTCCCCCCAAACCGGCTCCTTGGGGTCAAGCCCTGATCCCCCAAACCGGCTCTCTGGGATCAAGCCCTGTTCCCCCCAAACCGGCTCCTTGGGGTCAAGCCCTGGCCCCCCCAAACCAGCTCCCTGGGGTGTTCTTCTCCTGTTCACCCCTCTGGGGCCAGGTCAGGCAGGGGCAGCCCTGGGGGAGTGAGGTTGTTGGTGTGTGAAAAGCCCACGTTTTGAAGGGTTTAAGGCCATCCCTGCAGCACTGTTCCTGCCCTGAGCATCTGCAGGCATTCCCTGCAGTGAGACCTTTCCCTACCCCCTCTCAGAGCCCCATGTCCAGCCACGGTGCCTGTTTGATTGAGTGTGGGCCCTGCCGTGGGATCCCAGGGAAGCTGCACCACTGCAGGGCTTGTGCTGGGAAAGGAGCTGTGCAATGGAGACATCCTGGGACAGCCCCCTCCCTTGTCATCCCCTGCCACCCACTGCCAGCTGAAGGTGACGACCCCCCCGGGCCCTCTTCTGCCCAACCACCCCAGCTGCAGAAATAGGATTTTATTTCCCATGAAGAAGTTTGGATTAAAATAACCTCCTGGCCCAGATCCCTTTTTTCTGATGTGGCTGGAGATGTTTGCCCACAGCCCTGCTGGGTATCCAAGCCTTGACCCTCCAGGCTGCTGTCCCCAAGGTGGGGACATGCCTGTCCTCTGCCTGGCCTTCAGGGACGCATCCCTCTCCCATCCATGCCTGGCCTCACTGACTCAGAGCCTCTGGCCCTGCTCACCTGCTGTCCACGGGCTGAGCTGAGCCCCCAGGGCCGCTGGCCGTGGGGCAGGGCACGGGGCCAGCCCTGCTCTGATTACCCCCAGCGTTTTTTCCTTTTTCTTCCTTAATTTACTGAGGGCTAAATCCAAATATTACAACTTCCCCTCCGCGCCGCTGGTTACGCAGGCGGCCCCGGCCGGGCATTGTCTTATTGTTTGCAGAGGGAAGCTCCAGCGGGAGATTAACCTGGCGTTCACCCCTCGCCACGGCCTCACACCCTGTCCCTGCTGCGGGGCCCGTGTCCCCAGGGACCCCAGCTGGCACGAGGTCCCAGCAGGGAGAGCAGCTCTGAGGGCTCCTGTGCATGGGGGGGACGTGGCGGGGTGGTGGCAGCCCTGCAGCAGCGCCTGCTGCACCCCTGGGATATGTGGGGCCTTGGGGCATTCTTGCCATGCATCCCTTGTGATGGTGAGGATCTGGCAGGTGTCTTGGGGGTCTCAGGCAGACCCTTTGCCCGTTTTCTTCCCCAGGGACCCTGGCAGGATGCTGGAGGGTCAGTACAGTCTGTATTTGCTGGCACAGGGAAGCAAGGACTGCCCAGCACCTCCACCTGGAGGACCATTGTGCTGCCCCTTGATCTGCCCATCCCATCCCATCCCATCCCATCCCATCCCATCCCATCCCATCCCATCCCATCCCATCCCATCCCATCCCATCCCATCCCATCCCATCCCTCCCTGATCTCTCCACCCTACCCAGGGCAGCAGAGGTGTGTCACCCTGTCCTCGCTCAGTGCCATCTAGACCTTGGGGGGTTCCTTCCCAGTCCTTCGCCCCCAGGTCTGACAGGGCTCAGAGTGACCTGTGACACTCCGTTGATGGCTGTCACTGTCACAGGGAGGATTCCCCAAGCAACAAGAAACTGAGCTTTGCTCCAGGATACACTGGGGTCTTTATCATGAACCTCCACTCTGGGGGAAGCCCAGGGAGGGTCAGGCAGCCCCCAAAGGTGTTGCCAAAGGACAAGGAATGAGTAGGGCTGGATCTTGGCCCCAAAATCTGTCTTTGTGTCCTCTACCCCTGTCTGGCTCCTCTTGCTCCGCTGACTCACACTCAGACATGGTTTGACTCCCCAGCCCCATCCTGGGGGCGGTGGGTCGGGAAAGCAGCGCTGCCCACGGACTGCAGGCTCTGCCTGACCCCTCTGCCCTCTGTCCTCCCACACCCCATGGCCAGACTGACCCTCCTGTGTCTCTGCTTGGCCATGGATCCCTTTCCAGCAGCACAGCAGTGCCAGGGGCTATCAGGTCACTGGGTGTGAGCCCCAGGCTGACCCCTGCCCACAACTCCTGCCTGGCCAGACCCAGCCTCATCTGTCCCACCAGCAAGGCAGCTCCCGGCACCCGCGGGTGCAGCCCTGCTGCATTCCAGCCTGGCTGGCCAGCCTGCAGGGAGGCTGAAATATTTGGGAGGGGAATGGAGAAGGGAAAGGAGAAAAAAAAATAATAAAATAAAAATCTATAAAAAGAAAGTTTAAAAACACAAGTTAAAAAAAAAAAATACCAGGCGCGGAGTGCAGCTGCGGTTCTGGTTCCAGTTCCCAGGTGATGTCAGGCCTGGAGCCTCTCCAGCCCTGGCCCCTCAGAGACGGTCTTTGTGGGTTCAGCACTGAGTGTTTTTCCTTCCTGAGACTCGGGGACACCTTCCTGTCTCAGAGAAAGCGGCCAAGAGCCTTTCCAAGGGTGTCCGCACGCAGGAAGGGGAGAGGATGGGAGGGGAGCATGGCTGGGCTCAGTGCGGGGCTGCCGGGGAGCCGGCGGTGGCCACAGCACTCACCCCTCATGGGGCAAAGGGGCACCCGGCTCCCACCAGCCCAGCAGCTCTGAGTCACCGTTTCCCCTCTCGTGGTGCTGGGAGGGGCTGGAATGTACTGGGACCCACAGGCTTGTCACTGGGACATGCTGGGAGCCGTGGCCCCAGTGCTGGGACATGCTGGGATCCATAGCCTCAGCAGTGGGATGTGCTGGAATCCACAGCCCCAGCACTGGATGTTATTGGGTGCTCACCTTCTGGACTAGCACATGCTGGGACCCAGGGCTGTTACACTGGAGCTTGCTCCGGGGTCATTGTGCCATCCTTGGCACTGGGGTGTGCTGACATCCATGGCCCAAGCACTGGGATGTGCTGGATCCCACAGCCTCAGCACTGGGATGTACTGGGATGCATTGCCTTTATACTGGAGCTTACTAGGGCCCCAGTCTCTGGCACTGGGACATACTGGATGCACAGCTCCTGTGCAGGGATTCACTGGGGCTCATGGTCTTCATATTGGAGCTTGTTGCGGCTCCAATTGCTGGCACTGGGACATCCTGGAACACTGGGACTCTGGGCCCTGGGACATACTGGGACCTATACACTCAGTGCTGGGACCTGCTGTGCCCCCAGCACTGGGACCACCAGTCCTTGCTGACCCCCTGGGGGCTCCAGAGCTGCTGCTTCACGAGGACAGTCCCCTTTCATGTGCGGGTCGGGTTGTTTGCAGAGCACAGCGTCCCCCACGGCCCCTGCCCCCCGATAAACCCGGGGGCAGGGATTCTGTGTCCTGGGCTGTTTGGAGAATCTCACGGCTGTTTATTGGGGTCTGGGACACATTAGCCACGCTGAGAACAAACCTCTCCCACCCACCCCGGTCCCTGCTTGGGACCAGCTCTCACAGCTGCACCGCGCTGTCAGCTCCATAAATCAAACCCGGGGGAGGGAGCCTGGGGCAGGCTCACCTCGGTGAGCGGGGGGCCAAGAGGTGCTGTGGGCTCCCAACAGAGCTCCTGCCCGGGGCAGGCTCCAGCAGGACCCCCAGCATGCTCCCCCTGCTCCATGTTGGCTCCAGGACCCTAGGGAGACAGGGCAGCTCCAGTTCTGCAGCCCTTGGGGGGAGCCCCCAGCTGCCCCATCCACAGCTGCCTCTGCTCTGTGGGACATGCCGGCCCCTGGGAGCCACCAGCCCTAGCACTGCACCATTCCCAGGCTCAGCTATGTGCACTGGCCAGCCAGTCCAGCCCCCTCAAGCAGAATCCCATGTGGGGATCTGGCCTGGGAACCCCCCATGTCCCCACCTGACCCCATGCAGGTGCTGCTGCCTGCAGCCCCACTGTACTCTGCATGGTCATCGTGGTGGCAGTGGCAGTCACAGTGGGGACAGTCATTGTGCTGGTGGCAGCAGTAGAGATGGTGGCAGTCACAGTGGCAGTGACATGGTGCCAATCATGATGTACCCAGTGGAGGGCAGGGCACAAAAGCAGTTATACCAATCCTGACCCACCACTTGGGCACCTGTGGCTGCAGCACGGGGCTGGCAGTGCCATCCCCATCCCATGGCATGGCACTGACCCCCTTGGGACTTCTGCAGCTTTTGTGGGGCTAAAGCTGTCATCAGAGCCTGGGGACACAGGGACAGCTCACGCAAGGGTCTTACCCACGTGAATCCCACTGTGGCACAGGCTGGGATGGTCCCACTGTGGGTAGGGCTGGGATGGTCACACTGGTTCCAGCAGCACAGAGCAGCAGTGCAGAGCTGGGGCTCCAGAGCCATCCTGGGCACCCCTACCTCACCCCACACGGGGGTGACAGGCAGGCACTGGCCCATCAGAAAAATAAGGCTTTATTTTCCAAGCGGCTGCACGTGCACAACCAGCATCCCCAGGGCCACTGTCCCCCCGGAGCGCCTCGACGCCGGCCGCACACAGGCCCCTTCCAGTCCAGCCCCGGGGCGCGGGGACCCCCTCCCCGGCCCTGCCCCGCGTGGGCAGCCTCGGCCACGGGAGCGTCCTCCCGCCCCCCTGCAGGCTCCAGGGCCAGTGTCGGTGTGCTGCCAGCCTGGGCTCGGCCGCTGCCACCTCAGGTGAGCAGCTCCCTCCCTCCCCGCTGCAGTCTCTGGGCTGGCGTGTGCGGGCTCCGTCTGCCTCCGCCGCTGTGTCAGGTGGGCGCTGCCGGAGCCCGGCTCATCTCCGCGACACTCGCAGGGGCGTCACCCCTCGCACCTTCAGGCAGTTGCCCCCGAGGTCCCTCCGACTGCCCTGCAGAGAGAGGAGGGAGAGCTGCAGGTACCGTGGGGTGTCTGGGTAGGGGGCACCCCGCTCCTGCCCGCTGCCCACCACACCGACTCCTCCATGGCGACCCACTGTGAGATGGACAGTGGCTCAGTCCTGGGGTGGCTCTGGGCTGCCTGGAGTGGACAGACAGACAGATGGGGCTATGCCTTACAAGTGGCGGAGTGTGTGGCTGAGGTGGGTGCTGTGGTGGAGCCCTCCAAGGCGGGTCCCCTTGGCCTTGTCACCCTGCAGGACACAGCCCCCATGGCTGCTCAGCACCACAGGGCTCAGACCTGTGGCAAGGGCCAGTAGCACCCCAGGACAGACACACGGCCCCAGACAGATCCACAGCCCTGACAGACAGAGTCCAAACTGGGATGGGGAGACTCAGCTCTACCTCAGAGTTTATGAGAACATCATCAGCCCAGTACTGCCCAGTATAACCCAGCACGGACCAGCATGGTCCAGATTTAACCCAGAACATTCCGGTATAACTCAGTGCAGATCAGCAGAGCCCAACAGAGCCCAGTTCCAACCCAGCCTATTCCCAGCCTTGCACAGCCAAGCATGGTCCAGTACAGCCCATTTCCAGACCATTTCCAGCACAGCACAACCATTTCCAGCCCTGCCCATTTCCAGCCCTGTACAGCCCCTTTCCAGCCCAGCCTCAGGGCTGGGATGCAGAGTCAGATCCCAACCCAGCTCCCCCCACTGCCCTCCAGCAGGAGCTTCCCAGCCCCAGTGCCTCCACAGAGACCCCTGGGGACCCAGCACTGTGCCAGACCCCCGGCTCCAGCCCCAGGAAGCAGCTCAGAGGATCCCAGCTCTGCCAGGGACCAGGGCTGCAGGACCCCAGGAGGGGTGGAGAGGCTGCTGAGGGGGGCAGCAGGAGCAGGGGAGCAATTAAAAATGGAGCAGCAAAATGTGAAAAAGCTCTGAGGGCTGGCGTGTGACCCATGGCTGTATTGCTTGGGGTCACACATGGACATCCTGAGGGTCTGTGGGGACAGCAGCAAGTACAGCAGCCCCTGCTCACAGCCCTGCCAAGGGATGTCCAAGAGGTCGGGCAGCTTCCAGCCCCTCACCCTGCACCCCATATCCTGCACAGCTATTCCTGGGTCAAGCACACCCTGGCACGGGCAGCAGGGTGGCTCACCACAGGAAAGGTGTCCCTTGAGCCACAGGGTGCTGGGGGGAATCAGCTGGGTGGGCAGGACAGGGGTGCTCTGCCATGGCCCAGCTCAGCTGTGTGGGAGCTGTGCCAGTGCTGCCAGCAGATCCTGCATGGGAACACTGGATGGGGAGCTCTGTCTGCGCCCCCTTGGGGAGTGTCTGCTGGGCTCTTCCTGTCCTCATCACATCAGGGAGCTGCTGGAGTAGCCCTGCTGCAGTGCTGGTGGGCTGGCAGGGTTGGGTATGGAGATGGGGATGAGGACGGGGATGGGGATGGAGAAGAGGTCAGCCAGCGAACTCTAAGCCCCCCTGGGACAACCAGTGCCGCCAGCTCCGGGGTGACTGTTTAACCCCTGAGACCTCCCAGCCCGGATGGACGTGGGGGAGCAGCCCAGCCCTCTGACGTGAGCAGGAGCTGTAGGCGTGTGGCTACAAGCAGGATTTGGCCAGGAGCAGCCAAAACCTCCAGTGGTGGCTGAAGCCAGAAGCTGTGGTTCTCACTGAGCCATGCCAAGTCTCCTGCCCCGCTCAACCCAGACAGGGTCTGCTGCCCCCCATCCCTCGGGGACATGCTGAGCCCCCTGACCCGCTCAGACCAGCAAGGGGAGGAAGAACCCTAACCCATCCCAGAGCCCCGCTCACCCCTTTCCGCTGGTTGCTGAGACAGAAGGTGCAGATGCTGCGGGGCTGTTTGCTGTCCAGGTCGCCCTTGGCGCCATAGATGGCACTGAAACAGGGCTGCCCGTCCTCGCAGCCCTCGCCCAGCAGCAGCACGTTGGCCAGGTGGGAGATGTAGCTGGAGGCCAGGCGGAGGGTCTCGATCTTGGACAGCTTGCGATCCACGGGCTCGGTGGGGATGAGGGTCCGCAGGGCGGTGAAGGCCGTGTTGACGCTCTGGGTCCGGTCCCGCTCCCGAGCGTTCGCCGCCTGCCTCTGCTTCACCATCACCATCGGGCCCGGCTTCCGCGGCAGCTTGCGGCGAGCCTCGGCGCCCTCGCAGCAGCCGAACGACTGGTCCGACGTGTCGCTCTCGCTGCGGTTCTCCTCGTCCTCCGAGAGCATGCTGAGGTCGGGGTAGAGCACGCGGGCGGCCACGGGGCGCAGCATGGTGAAGGCCATGGCGGGGTGCCCGCCCGCACCCCCGGCCCTGCTGGGGGCACCCCCCGGGCTGCGGGGAGCCTTCCCCCGCCGGCACAGCTGCGACGGCGGCTCCGGGCGTCTTCCCGCTGCTGCTCCGCCGCGGCAGCTGAGCAGGGCTGGGACGACTGTCTGCAGGGGGAATCGGGATTTATACGGCCGGGGAGGGGCTGGCTCCGGAGCCCACCCCCAGCCGGCCCCCCGAGCTCCGGCCAGCGGCCCGTGGCCAGCGGCCAGCGTCCTCACCCCAGCCCTGGCTCTGGCCGCTGGCCTGGCCCCGCTCCGGCACGCTGGCCTGGCTGCGGGCACCTTGACCCCGGGTCATGCCCGAGGTGGTAACTGAGCCGTGGCAGTGCCCGGGGCGCTGTCCGACAAGTGCTCCCTGTGCCGTGGCCTCTGGCACCTGCAGAGCAATGTCACACACAGTCAGCGCACAGGCAGCGCGTCCCCAGCCCCTGCCTGGCTGTCCCTTGCCAGCCCTGGGTCCCGCACAGGGTGGCATGAGATGAGCCTGGGGCACAGGGGCTGGGATGGGGAAGGCACCAGGGGTGGGTGGCACCGGTGCAGTGCCGGGGGTGTTTATCAGAGGAATGACAGTGGGGGACATGCTGCTGCCCACACCCTGCCATGCCCCCCTGGGACAGGGTCTGTGCCCAGGAGGGTGCCCGGAGCAGTCAGGGAGCAGCAAGGGCAGGCAGCCCCGCAGGGATGCACTCCTTGCTCCTCTGTTCCCGGTGCCTGCTCACCCTGGGAGGTGACAGGGACACACGCAGGGGCAGGGGCAGAACTGCCGGCAGCGCTGCCAGGAGCATTTCCTCCCGCCCAGGAGGAAGGTGTGTGCCGGCAGTGGAAACGCGGAGTCTTTTCCTGAGAGGGGAGCGATGAGCTGGCAGCAGCGGGAATCACCGGTGTCCTGGGAAGGGCTGGGAGTGCCCCCGGCCTGACCATCGCTCCTTGTCATTCCTTGGCACTCAATACCACAGACTACGGCCCTGCTCCTGCTCACCAGAGGGGTCAATGTGGGTCCCACTCTGCCTTCAACCCCCCGGCCCTGAGCCCAACCCTCCCAGGAGCAGGCAGGGGGGCAGCCAGCCGAACCAAGCAGGCAGGAGGCTTCCTGCCTGCCTTCCTCCCCTTCCTCCTCCTCCGCGGTACTCCAGGCATGATGAAGGTCAAGCAGCAAAAACACGTGGAGGGCGGGACCTGGCTCCTGGCAGATGGCCCCAGGGCTGCCGGGGATGTGACTGGGAGACTTGGCAGTGCCAGCTGCAGTCCCCACTGTCCAGCAGCTCCACAGCCAGAGAGGGATGCAGGGGGAATCTTGGAGGCTTGCCAGGGCTGAGACAGTGGCCATGGAATGCAGCTGGGATATCACCAAAACCCCAGTGAGGTCAGTGGGGTGCCCTGGGGGCCATGGGATGGGTTGGCATCATGTTCCTCAGTGCCCTGTGGGCAAAAGCATATTGCAGGACTGCAGCTTGTGGTATGGCTCCTGGGGTCTGGGTCCCCCCATGGGCTCTCCTTCTGCTTCCAGGGCTTGTGGCTGCTGGGCCATGACAGGGGCAGCTGTGCTGCCTGGCACCACTTCACTGCCTCCCATCCTGCTGGCTGTGAGCAAACGGCCCCTCTGCCCCCGAAGGGCACAGGCAGCCCCCGGCTGGCGGGACCCCCTGCCCTGTTTTCCTTCACCATTTGTCTGCCTGTGCAGAGCCTGTAAATCACGCAGTGGGGAGCAGAGAGATGGGCTGGGGGCTGGTGGTCTGGCTGGGACTGGGGACATGTAGGGCTGCACCAAGGGCCAGGGGTCCCACTGGAGCAGGGGACATGCAGGGCCACACCAGGGGCTGGGGACATGCAGGGCTGAGCAAGAGGACAGGGATCCTGCTGGGGATGAGGATGGGCAGGGGGCTGCACTGTGTCTGCACTGGCAGCTCTCACCATGCATCATTCCCATGAGGGAGCCCAATCTTCTCCTGTAGCATTTGCCCAAGTGCAGACCCCCACAGAAGGGTACGTGCAGCTGTGCCAGGGGCAAAGCTGGGGATGGGCAGGTTGGCATGACAGGCAGGGAGCAGGCAGGTGCCTGTACAGAGAGGGGAACCCCCACTCTGCCCCCCTCTCACCCCAGAGTCTTGCTGAGCCATGGCTGGGGGTCCACAGCAGCCCCTGGCCCTGACAGGTGGTAAGACGGATGGCAGGGGCTGTGTACTCAGCTGCACATCCCACACATGGCCACCAGCTGGCAGGGACAGGCTGGGGGGGTCACCCAGTCCCCACACCCAGCCAAACTGCCCCAGGGCTTTTCTGGGGGGCACAGCCACGTGTGGGGTGCTGGTGGCCTGTGCAGGGAAGGAGCAGCAGACAGGAGATGGCTCAGTGGGGTGGGGACAGCACGAGTGTGCCCACGAGTGTGTGTGGGGGTGTGCAGCTGCACACATCTGTGCATCCCAGCATGCATGGATGTGTGTGCACAGCGTGTGCACAGGGATGTGTGTGAGTATGAGGCTGTGTGCACGTGTTTGTGCAGTTGCACATGGCTGTGTGCCTGTGGGTGCCACGTAAACCCCAAATGCCACCACCTCCTGCTGCAGTGACACCTCCGTGTTGGCACAGACGTGTGTATGTGTGACCACCGCCTCGCCAGATGCTGCAGACAGAAGGATGGATGGACAGGAGCTGTCATCCCTGGCTGGGAGAGCAGCAGGAGCCATGGGAAGCAGGGAATGCTGCCGGCTCCCTGCCTGTCCAGCTGCCTGTGCAGGCTGTGGCTGTGGGGCAGGAGGACATGTGGCAGCAGCCAGGTTTTCCTGTGCTGCAGGCATCTGGCACAGGACATGAGTCCCTGTGCCTGGCCCCCCCAGCTCCCCCAGCACTGTGGCCTGGGCTCTGACTCAGCTGGCCAGGTGCAGTTGAGGCATCACAAACCCTCTGCCAGCTGGGGTGGGTGCCAGGACATGGTGTGGTTTGGCACCACAGCTGATCCAGCCAACTGAGTGACCCCCGGGCAGAGGGCAGCACCAGGCAGTGGCTCAGGCATTCATGGGACCCTGCATGGGACACAGAGCATGGAGGGGACATGGCCTGAGCATGGGGTTGCAGTCCTGACTCCAGTCCAGCCAGGCTCCTCCTGCCTGGTGGGCATCGTGGGGTCAGGGTGCTGGGCACCCTGGGGGCTGGGGCCTGCCTCTGCTGCCAGGGAAATGCCCCCTGCCCCCCACACCAGGGAGTGTTTGTCTTCGAGGTGATACTTAAGTGTAAGAAAATAAACAGGGAGCAGATGGGGCAGGGGCCAGGGCTGCCCCCGGCCCCGCGGGAACGCTCCAGCCCTGCTGGGAAAACACCACGGCCAGCGAGGCAAATGGATTCCAGACCCAGGGCAGTGCTGGAACATGTGGCCACCAGGACACTGGGCCTGACCCTGCTGAGCCCTGGAGAAGCAGTGCTGGACTGATCCATTCAACTCCACCCCACCCCATCCCCTTCCATCCCACCCTGTCCTGTCATGTCCCATCCTATCCCATCACAACCCATCCACGCCATCCTGCCCCATCCCATCCTACTCAGTGCCCCAGGTCCACAGCCCCTGACCAGACCTTGGCTCTGGGGGATGTCCAGGAATGGCCCCTCTGCCTGTGGCTCCCCAGTTTCAGGGTGCTCAGGCCAGTGAGGCCACAGGTCTGGGAGCTGCCCCATCCCAAATGCAGTCCTGTCCAGCTGGGCACACACAGCATCCAAGTCCAGCTGAGCCCAGTGAGGCACGGGTCGCATCCCAGGGGAGTTGATCCCTGCTCCCCAACACTGGCAGACCAGAGATGGCAAATCTGGGAGCCCCTGGAGCCCCCTGGGTGGGGAGGAGCAGTGAGTGCCATGGGGACTGGGCATTGTGAAACATTTGGGGAACAGGAGAGTTCCCCCATTTTCCTGGATCAGGGCTGTATCAGGGTGACCTGGTGGGCCCCCAGGCAGTGTGGGAAGCCCCAGGCCCCCCCTGCCCCCCGGGCTGTACCTGCGGGCTGGGGCTGCTGGTCTGGAAGGCATTACACGCCTGTCGGGCGGGGAAGTCTGTCCCAGTTCCGGAGCTGGGACCCCTCCCCACCCGGCCTGGGCTGGGGGGAGCCCACAAAGCTCCTTTGTTCCTGCCCTGGAACGAATGGATTGGAGGCAGCCGGATCGGCTGTCAGCCGGCGACACCAGAGACCCCGCGGGTCAGGCAGAGGGAAGGGGGACAGGTGGAGCACGGACAGATGCAGGCAATGCAGAGACCCATTCCTGGGCCAGCCAGGGGCTTGTGGCACCAGCAGCCCCAGCTGGAGACCAGCTCCCACTGCCCACACCGTGCCAGACCCATGGATGCACCAGTCAGCCCTGGAGATGTTCACACAGCACTTTGGACACAGCTCCGGTGCCAGGGAGCCCTGGGAGTGATGTCAGGACATCCTGGGACTGGCACGGACCTTTGGCGCTGTTTGCAGGGGATGGCAAGCTGGAAAAGCAGATCCTGCAGCAGGCTTCTCAGCTGGAAGAAGCCTCCATGGCTTGCAGGAAAACGAGTTGCAGGATCTGGGCAGCCTCAGTTCATTCCCACTTTGTGGAATTCCCAGTTCTGCTGAGCTGCCTCTTATCCAAGGGATGAGGGGCACAAGCCTGGGAGAGTGGGGCAAACAGCATTCATGTGAGATGCCCAGCAGTGGGGGCACAGAGGATATGGGCAGACATCAGTCCCTGCCATGGGACTCCCGTTTGGGGGCACTCTGGAAATGCCCACATTGCCTCAGGAGCTGCTGCAGGAGCTGCTACCTCCCGCCTCCACCCCCCCGCTCTCTAACAAGAGGAAACTTTTTAGCACGCCACAATTCTGAGGAGAAATTTATGGCCCATCAGGGAGCCGCGGGCCAGGGCTGCTCTCGGTGAGTGCTTGCAGGGCTTCCTCCCGGCACACAGCTGCTTTCATGCGGCACATGCAGCTCTGGAGTCTCCCTCCCGTCCCTTCCCCTCGGCCAGCACCCCCAGCCCACCCTGCTCTTCCTCCCCAGCGGATCCTGCCGAAACGTGGAGGCAGCAGGAAATTGTGCCCTGTCCCATGCCAGCACTGCCAGCTCCTGCCATGCAGACGACCCGGCTGTGCCCTCCTCTCCCAGCCTGTTTCTGCCCTAGGGGAACAGGATCCCTTCAGGGAAGGGCATGGCTGATGGGGCAGAAGTGTCCGGCCGCAGTTCCCATCCCAGGTCCCAGTCCTTCTGCTGACTCACGGCGTGGTGAGTGAGTCAATGGCCTTTCCCCTCCCTGGATGGAGGCTCTCGACTTAGAGGGATGCTGGAATGCCCAGGGGATGCTTGAGGCATTTTTCCAGGCTGCACGTGGGGTGACGATGTGGTGCTTGCAGAAATGACAGCATCCCAGCATGGCAGGGCCACAAGAATCCCCACAGCTGGGCCAGACCCTGAATTCAGCTCCAACGAAGGTTGGGCTGGCAGAACATTGTCCTGTCACAGCATCCATCCCCCAGCAGAGCAGCCATTCCCTCACAGAACATCCATCCCCTTGCAAACCCTCTGTCCTTGTTCTGTGTGCCCACAGCCACTGCTCCTGCTGGCACCAGGGCACAATGCTGGGCCATGATGGACCACTGCATCCCTGCTCCCAACCTCAGCACCCTCTAGCACCACGCCAAGGAGCTGCAGAGGTTTTGATCATCTTTATTCCAGATGCAGCAGTGGCTGTCCCCACCACAGGATTTTGGAGATGTCCCCCAGGGAGACTGGGACCACTGGTGAGCCCAGAGTCGCTGAGGGTGGGCTGGGGACTGGCCATGCCAGGTCTCTTCCCTGTGTCCTGATTCTGTTGTGTCCCAGTTCGCCTGTACCCCTTCCCGGTTCAGCTGTGCCCCGAATGAGCTGTGACTTGTCCCAGTTCCAGCGTGCTCCGGTTCCGCCATTCCCGCTTGAGCCATGCCCCGGTTAAACCCATTCCATCCCGGTTCAGCTATTCCCGGTTGAACCGTGCCCCGGTTTAGCGTGTTCCAGCACGGTTCAGCTATTCCCGATTGCGCCGTGCTCCCGTTCATCCCACTCCAACCGGTTCATCCCGTCTCGTCTCGTCTCGTCTCGTCCCGTCCCGTCTCGTCCCGTCCCGTCCCGTCCCGTCCCGCCCCGGTCCGCGCGGTCTCTCCGGGCGGCGCAGCGCGGCACAACAGCGCCACCTGCCGGCCCCACCGGGCGCCTCCCGGTACCGGCGAGAGCCCGACCCATCCCGGCTGCCGGGAGCCGGGGACCCTCCGAGTCTGGGGGACCCGCACCTCATCCCGGCTGCAGGGACCTCAGGGGTCTCCAAGTCTGGGGATCCTGACCCCTCCTGGCTGGAGGGACCATGGGGATTCCCCAGGGCTGGGGGCGCCGACCACATCCTCATGAAGGGCTCACGAGTCGGAACCAACAGGGATAGAACGGGCTGCTGGGCATCCTCGGGGTGCTGGGCTAGCGCAGGTGAGGCGTGGAGGAGCCGAGGTAGGTACGGAGGTCGCTGAGGGTGGAGGGGATGATCTTGGCGGGGATGGTCTCCCGGCGGAGTGCCTGGTGGGCAGCATAGCGGTGGCAGCCCCCGAAGGAGTAGAAGTAATCGCCGCCCTCACTACCTTTGATCCAGAGCACGTCGATGGGGGGCACCCGCTCGGGATCCTCCTGGGAAGGGGAAGAGCCATCCAAGAGCAACACAGCCCGGCCCTCCCATTCTACCCTGACACCCCCCGACTGTGCCAGGGCTTGGGTGCTGACAGCTTCCCCAGCAGTGCCCTCTGAACGGGTGCAGGAGGGGCTGTGCTCACCTGCAGGGTCTCCATCAGGCTCTGCACCTTTCCCGGGTCCAGCTCAGCCGGGATGGGCCGGATGAGGACCCGCATGGGCACGTTGTGCACAGCCGAGATGTGCTGGGTGTGGATGCTCCTGTCCTCGGCCTCTGCCATGGTTGTGGCTGCCGGCCGTCCTCGGCCGTCCTCTGTCGTGCTCAGCCGAACCCTCTGCTGTGCCCCGAGCAGTGCAGCGCCCAGCCGTACCCCTCTACTTCCTCCTTGCCCGGCCATCGTCATCGTCACGGCCTCCGCCCCGGCGTTTTGCAGAGTCACAGTGAAGGGGCAGGACAGACTTCCGGGCCGGGTGCCAGAGCCGGCTGGCCCGCTGCCTGCTCCGGAGAGCCTGCGGTCAGGGCTGCCCTCGGCTCCTCCTTCCCGTGGGACACCCATGGGCATGCGGCAGCTCAGCCCCCACCATGAGTGCTGGGGGTCCCTGTCCTGCCCCCTGCGGGTCCCACCTGGCCGGGCCGGGGCACTGAGGATCATCCCGCAGCTGAGAGTTGGGATATGATCCCAGCTGCCTAGCTGTACCAGGAACATGTCCCCAACCCAGAGCCCACTCCCTGCTGTGCTGACACCTATGGGGTCCACAGCAAGGAAGATGGGGCGTGAAATAACCGCAGAGTTGAGCAGTGATGCTGGGATGCTCCACAGCTGGGCAGGCACCCAAGAACTGCAGCCCTGAGTCTGTAGCCATGATATTTTCTGCAAAAATCCTTTCCTTAGGATTTTTCCTCCTGAGAAGCTGAGAGGCCTCAGGAACAAAATGTAAACAATGATTACCTGCTGCTGTAGAATGCAACAGGTGGATCTGTGATTGGTGTCATAGAGTTGTTTCTAATTAATGGCCAATCACAGTGAGCTGGCTTGGACTGTGTCCGAGACACAAGCCTTTGTTATCATTCTTTCTTTTTCTATTCTTAGCTAGCCTTCTGATGAAATCCTTTTTTCTATTCTTTTAGTATAGTTTTAATATAATATATATCATAAGATAATAAATCAAGCCTTCTGAAACATGGAGTCAGATCCTCATCTCTTCTTCCCTCTTCCTCAGACCCCTGTGAACATGGTCACACTGGGTCTTTCTAGGTCATTTCTTCAGACCAGTGCTCCAAACGGGGAAAGGCTCCCGGGAGGAACTGCATCTCCCACCCCTCTGGCTGCTGCAACTGGGACACCCTGAATCCACAGCAGGGACGCAATGACAGGGGATGGCTGCTCCCAATGCCCTCACCCTGGCTCCCTGGTGTCATGGAGGGTCCTCAGCCCCAGAGCTGACTTGAAAGCATGCATGATGATGGTCAGGGATGGTTTTGTGAGGCTCTGGAATTAGTTTCTTGCAAGTTGAATCTGGTAATGTCTTTGTGGGTGAAAGACTGCACTGGTGTCACTGGGAGCCCAGGGCTCAGCTAGGTCTGTGCTGACAAGCTGCATGCTAAAAATGATTTGCTTTCCCCCACTTTGGCACCCACATCTGGGAAAGGATGAGGAAAGAGGGGTGGGGAGCAGGAATGCCTGTCTGCCCCTGGGACCGGGGGCTCTACGGGGTTGTCATCACCGGCGAGTTCAAATAAAATTTGCTCACAGAATCCTCCCCATCCGGCGCAGCGGCGCCCCGGGGGTGTGCGAGCGTTACCGGCGCCCTTCCCGGGCTGCCCGCCGGGCTCCGCGCCGCTGCCGGGATTTCACACGGCATTTACTTCCAGGTCAGCGCCCTGCCGCGCTCACTGCCCCCGGCGCTCTCACCAGCAGGGTGGCATCGTAGCCCCTCCTTGTCACAGCAGGGGCTGTCTGGCTGCTGCCCACCGGCTCAGGGGCTGGCAGGGCCACATGGGCAGCGTGGAATGCCCAGAGTGCCTCAGCCACCCGCTTCCAACGGGCTGCCAGGACATCACCCCTCTATTTGGGGCAGTTCTCTCCAGGATGCTCCAGCCCAGGAGTGGGCATGGGCACAGGGCACCGTGGGATGGGCAGGGTGGCAGCTCGCGTGCCACCACCCGCCACCGCCGACACAAATCCCCCAAGACACATGGTTAGTGGCAGAAATCCCTTTTATATCCCTGAATTGCATTACAAGTAATACTGCGGGTGGCCGGATCTCAGTAGACTTGTCATACTGGGGCTGGCGAGTACAAAACCTGGCAGAAAAAATCTATCATGCACGGAAAATTATTGCTGTAGTATCTGCTATTTACAGGAGAGAGGGGCAGCAGCGCAGTGCTCCAAGCCTGCCGGCCTCAGGACACCGTGCTCCGCGGAACGGCGCCGGCATCGCGGGGAAAACCCGGCGGGTGCCTGCGTGGCCAGGGCGATGCTCATCCCCTCTGTGGGGTGCGGATGTGTGGTCACCGTGCCATGGCAGCGAGAGGACCATGACAGGGACATCCCCACTCAACCCGTGACCAACACAGGCACCGAGGCAGCGGGAGGAAGACGGCGCAGGAAGACGGTGTGGGGGTGCGCGAGTGCGGCCCCGCGGGGTGCCGGGCTGAGTCCCCAAGTGCTGGGGACCGGCACAGGGTGATGGGGCTGTGGCAACTCGCGGCCCGAGGTAGGAAGCGGAGGCGTGGGTCGGGCCCCGCTCCGGAATGCCGTGCGCGGAGCTTGCTCCGGGGCCGGTGCGGGGGCGCTCCGCCGGGAGGTTGCATAGAGTGGCTGGTTTGTCCCCGCTGGGCTGGCGCGGGGCACGGAGCAAAGCAGGAGCCCGTGGAAGCAAGGAAGACAAATGAGAAGGGCTTTGCCTTTGTGGGAGGCTTGCAGGACATGCAGCCTGGGCTGCCGGGCCGGCTCGTGCCCTCCTGCCTCCGTGCCCGCCACACAGTCCGCTCTGGGGGTCCTGTCCCCGTCCGTGTCACCGTGGCTGTGTCCTGGGCACGGCAGTTCTGCTGCAGCTCTGCCACCTCCTGCGAGCCAGCGCTGGCATGGCCCGGCCAGTCTTGACAAATAAATAGTGAAAAGCATAAGTTATAAATAATATAAATAAGAACATTTAAATAGACTCACCCAAACTTTACAGCTACTCTGACCCCCTCCTCCTGAGTGCAGGTGGGGGGCAATGGCGAGGGAGCCGGGAGCCGGCTGGAGAAGGGGCTGGGGATACGTGGGGGGGGTGGTTGGGGGTTTGGGTACTACCTGCCCCAGGGCTGGGTCTCCAGCCCAGCTGCCAGCCCAGCCCTTTGCATGGTGAGGGGGGCTGCACCTGCCTGGGGGGGCTACTCCCCATCACCGTGGCAGGGGCCAGTTGTGCCTGGCCAAGCTGGGAGCTGGGAGACAACAGAGGTCGTGTCCTGTGGATCTCTGCTGGAAGCCCCTGGCTCTTCCCTTGGCTCTTCCCCTGACTCCAGGGCTGTGGATCTGCAGTGCCAGGGTGAAAGCTGTGCCACGGGGCAGAGGGGCAGCCGGGTGCCCTTTGTGGTGGGCTGCAGGGACCCGAGGCTTCAAGGGTGAACCCTGGCAGCCCTGCCCTCTGTCAGCCTCAGTGGCCATCAGTCCTGCTGAGCTGGCAGTAACACCAGCCCGTGGTCTCATCAAGATTGGGGTCAAGGGGAGGGTTTGCTCCTAGTGGGGAGCAGAAAAGTGTCTTTTCTCCCCCGGGATCCCCCGGGAAGAGAAGCAGCAGCTCTACATAAATAATAGTAATAAATTAAATAAATAGAGGTGAAAGTCACAAGCTAGGGGAGGAAAGTCTCTCCTGGGTCGGGAAGAGGTCCCCAGGTGAGTCCCCCGCAGAGAGACCTGCCTGGCTGCGGGGGGGCTCTGGGACCGAGGGGAAAGGATCTGGGTCCCACTGTGGGGGGGACCCCCTTCCCAGGGAGCAGATGGGGACTGAGTCTGTGGGGATGTTTCCTCCAGTCTGAGCACAGCAACAAACCAGCTGGCTGCAGCTGCAGGAGTGCTGGCACAGGGACTGGGACCAGGATGGGATGGGGATGGGGACACGATGGGATGTATAGGGGAATAGGGATAGGCATGGGATGAGATGGGGATGGGGATTGGACAGAAGGATGAGGTTGGGAAAGGGGATGTGTCACAGGGCTCAGGGGGCTAGTTCCCTATTGCACAGCTGTGTTCGGAGCCCTTGAAGCAGGCGGACTCGTAGTGCTTGTTGAGGTACGACTTGAGGGCGAAGGTCTTCTCGCACTGCTTGCACTTGTAGTGCTTGAAGGCGGAGTGGGTCTGCATGTGGGCGCGCAGGTTGGAGCGGTCGGCGAAGGCTTTCCCGCAGTGGGAGCAGCCGAAGGGCTTCTCCCCGGTGTGGGAGCGCATGTGGCCCTGCAGCAGCCAGGGCCGGCTGAAGGCTTTGCCGCACACGTCGCACTTGTGCTTGAGGTTGTGGGTGAGGACGTGCATGGCCAGGGCGGGCATGGAGACGTACGCCTTGCCGCAGGTGGGGCATTTCCTCGCCATCTTGCTGTCCAGGCTGCGGTGGGTCTGCTTGTGCCGGCTCAGGTTGGAGGAGGTGGCGTAGGTCTTGCCGCACTCGGGGCAGGAGTGGCGGTGGCTGCCACGGCGCTGGCTCTCGCTGCGCCGACGCGAGCGCCCGTCCGTGATGAAGAAGGCATCCATGGAATAGCTGTCTGTCACTGCCGCCTCCCCGTTGAAGTAGCGGGCGGAAAAGCTGGACTGGGGGCTCTCGGGATCGCTGTACTCCTCGTGGCCGGGTGCGTAGGCCGGGTCTGGTGGCGGTGGTGGCAGGCCTTGCTTCTTGTCAGTGTGCGTAGCCGGCTGGCGCCAGGCAGTGCTGGAGGTACCCTGTGGGCACAACACAGTGGGGTCATTGTCCCTCCAGAGCAGCCACACCAGGGGCAGGAAAAAGCCACAAGCTAAAATTTCCCATAGAAGGTGCAGAATCAGGGTTGTCCCCCTTAAATTGGTTCCTGTCCCAGCTGAGCCACTGAGCACCAGAGCTGCATTGTCCTGCCCTGGCTCCTGTCTGCATCTGTCAGCAGGATGGGTCCCATCCTGCAGAGCTGCCTGAGATGGGAACTGGGGATGGAGCTGCGGAACGTCCAGCTGCGCCTGCCCCGGCTGCGGGCAGCCCCCAGGGGCTATTAGCTGCCAGACAGCTGTCGGTGCCGGCAGCTCATTGTTCACCGGGGCCGTGCCGGTAATGAGCTACGCTCCGTGGGCAGCCGGGATGAGGGGGATGAGGCTGCTCCAGGTTCTTTTTCCTCAGCAAAGGGGCTGGGAAAGCCCCCCCACCTCTCTGGGGTCCCCACAGGGCCTATTCCTTGCAGATGGGACAGCACCAGGAGGGCAGCAGCACTGGGTCCCTGGCCTCCTGCCAAATTGAGCGACCCACAGCCCCCCAGATGTGGAGCCAGGCTCGGGTACCACTCCACTGGCGTCACACACATGTGACATTGGTGCAAGTCAGCTCATGACTTGCTCCGTATGTGGGTCTCCCAACCTGTGTCAGAGCGGGCACTGCGCTGGCATCCCAGTCCCCCTGTGCTGTCAACACAAAGGTCACAGCAGGACCAGCAGTGCAGCCCCCTTCCCAGCAGGCCAGCAATCCTGGGGATGTACTGGCACCCCTCAAACTGGTCCCAGCAATCCCCTGCCTTGTGCACACTGGTCCTTGCAAGCTGTTTCAGAGGCCTCATCCCCACTGATAGTGACAGAGGGGCTATCGGGGGCCTGGGGTCAGTGCACAGCTGGGCTGACCCATGCACGCCGTGGGGCAGCAGGGACATCCCACCACAGCTGCAGCTGAGCATCCCCTAAATCCACACAGCCTCTGGCAGCACCCATGGACCCCTTGGCAAGCAAGTGCTGCCGTTTGTCCCGTGGTGGCCAGGGGTGCCCGTTGTGGGGAGGGGGCTGTGGGGCAGGGGCAGAGCCGGGCCCCCCCGTCCCCCGCGCCGTGCTGACAGCGCGGGCTGTGCAGAAAGCGCTCTGCTCAGCAATTTCTCACGCTGCCTCCGAGCATGCAGCAAGGTTATTTCCAGGAGAGCAGCGTCGGCAGCTTCTGCCCAGCTGCAGCACATCCCTCCCCCACCGGCTCCTGCTCGATAGGGGGGAGCAGAGGACCCCCAGACCAGACAGGCTTCGTACCCCGGTCCCTGGCAGGGAAAGCCCCCCAAGGGCTGGGGAGCACGAGAAAAGGGGGGACAAGCACCGCAGCAGCTGAGCAATGTTAGCTTGTGCAGGGATCAGGCCCATTCCCGCATCCTGCTCCGTTTCCCAATCCACGAGCAGCCAGGACTCCCCATCCTATGCAACGGAGCCCCCGACCCACGGCCAGCCCCTCTTTCTGGGCTGCCCCGCTGTGGGGCTGTGCCAAGCCCGGGGAACTCCGAGCCCACCCCAGTGTTCCCCCGCAGGAGGACGGGATTCCAATGACCACGGCCACCCCAAGTCCAGCCTTTTGCACCTCTCCCGCTGCCGGGGTACCCCCCAGTCTCCCCCCCCCGCTCCCCGTGCCCCGGACGGCGCCGGCCCCCCCCGCGCTCCCAGGGGGGCTCGGGGCACCGCTGCGAACAATGAAACCCTCCGGCACGGCGAGGCTGCCGCCCCCCGCCGCCCCCGCCGCCGGTTGCTCCTTACCCCCCCAACTTGCCGTGGGAAGGAGCCCACCCCGGTGTCCTACGGGCGGGGGGGACTCGGGGCTGCCCACGGGGCTGACGCTGTCACGCAGGGGATGTTTCCCCAAGGACCAACTTCGGCAGCGGCCGGTGGCCCCGGAGCCGGGGACAAGGCGACAAGGAGGGATGACACACCCCACCCCGCACCCCCCGCCCGCCGCGGGACACAACGCGGGGACCCCCTCCCCGTCCTGCCCCGCTTCCCCCCG
The DNA here is from genome assembly GCF_901933205.1 of Camarhynchus parvulus. Lineage (NCBI taxonomy): Eukaryota > Metazoa > Chordata > Aves > Passeriformes > Thraupidae > Camarhynchus > Camarhynchus parvulus. The sequence continues at coordinate 7,080,274 of NC_044590.1, read as the reverse complement.
TGTCTCCCTCCCGGTGCCCCGCCGGGCGCACAGACAATAGAGGCGGGGGGGCCCCTCCGGACCCCCGGCCCCGCACTCACCATCGCCGGCGGCGGGGCCGGGCAGCGTGTATGGGGGCTCCAGGGGGGCGTAGGGGGGCGCAGGGGCCCCGGCGGCCGGGAACGCCTCCGCTTTCAGCTTCTTCACCAGGAAGGAGCGGGGCATGGCGGGGCCGGGCAGCGCTGGACACCTCCGGTACCGGCACCGCCACCGGCCCCGGCCCCCGCACCGGCCCCGGCCCCCCCCGCCCCGGCGCCGGCGCTCGGCCCCGGCGGTGCGCACGGAGAGGCGCGGGGAGGCAAGTGCGAGGGGCGGGGAGGCGGCAGGGCGGCGAGGAGGAGGAGGAGGAGGAGGAAGAGAAGGAGGTGGGGAAGAGGGGGAGGAGGAGGAGGAAGGCAGGCGGGAGGGGGGGAGGGGGCCGCTTCGCCCGGCCGCGCCCGGAGCCCCCCCCAGAGCCCCCCGAGCCTCCGGTAGCGCGGGGTGCCCCGGGCATCACGACACTGTGAGGTCCCTGGTCCCTCCCCCTGGTTCCTCCCCCCACCCCGGCCACGGACAATGGGGACACAGGGGGGACGGGGGAGAGGGGGGGCACATGCCTCTGCCTCCCACCGCCTTTGTCTCCCTGCCGCCAGTCCCCGGGGCCAGGGAAGGACGGGTCTGCCGGGTGGGAGTCCTCATCCCCATTCCTGTCCCCATCCATGTTTCCTGCCCCATTCCTGTCCCCTGTCCCTTGTCTTGTCTCCATCCCTGTCCCTGTTCTTGCTTCTTGTCCCTTTCTCCTTTCCTTGTCCTTGCTCCCTGTTCCTATCCCTGTTCCCGGTTCTCCTTCCCATCCATCTTCCCTGTTCTCATCTCTGTCCACAGACCCTTTCCACTGACCCCTTTCTCTTTCCCTTCTCCCTTCACCTGTACCTTTTTCTCTGTCCTCAACCCTTTCCCCTCTTCCCTGCTCTCATTTCTGTCCCATCTCTGTCCCACCTCTCTCTTGTCCCCATCCCTGCTCGCTGTTCCCATCCCTCGTTTCCCACCTTCTCTCCCCTTCCCATGTCCCTGTCCCAGTCCCAGTCCCCAGGAAGCACCGTGACCTTTGGAGCCACAACAATAGCTGGGCTCGTGGCAGTTCATTGTTCCCGGCCAGAGCCCCCACTCCTGCTCCCCCCTCGTCTCACTGGAGCCCCCACTCGCACTCCCCCTCCTCTCTGCGCTCCGCTGCAGGCAGCTGCTGCTCCGGGGCTGCCTCTCCTGCAGTGGTGCCATCTGAAGGCCGACTTGTGCCATCTGAGGGCCAGAGGGTGACACGGGGACCTGGCTGGCAGCTGGCCGTGCTTTCCCTGAGCCTTGTGCAATGCCCAAGTGTTGCAGCACTTAATAGAACGGTCCCTCTGCTGTCACTGCAGGCAGAGAGCTGGCATGGCTGGCATGGGGCAGCCCTGGGCACACTAAATCCTTTGGCCAGGGATGTGGCATGGGTCTGGGGACCAAAAGCAGCATCCCCAAGGGCAGCACCATGGGCCTGCCGGCTCACAGCCATGTCTGCTCCTTCAGTTGTGCCTAGAGCCACATCTGGAGCCAGCCCTGCATCACAGTGCCCCTGCTCACTGCTTTGTGTGGTACTCCACAGCCCAGGGCATCCCACAGCATCCCACAGGATCCTACAGCTCAGGGCACCTCACAGCCCACATCCTAGAGCATCCCACAGACCACAGCATCCCACAGCATCTGATATCCCACAGAATCCTACAGCATCTCACAGCATTCCACAGCTACGTGCATCCCATAGCTCACAGCACCCCGCATCCCAGAGCATCCCATATCCACAGCACCCCACATCCTACAGGATCCCAGGGCTGCTCCCCATGTGGGCTGGGGTCTCTGCACTCGCTCCCGCAGCCCTTGGCCAAGGACTGCCGGCAGCACCACGAGTCCCATCTGTCCCTGCAGCGCTGCCCTGACGTCAAGGCTCTGCCAAGTTCAAGGTCACCTCTCCCACAGGGCTGCGGCCCCGAGGGGACATCGCCTGCCGGGCTGCTCACGGCATCCCCCGCACACACACCGGGCTCCCGGCCTCTCTCTTCTCCCTGATTTATTTATCCGTGCGTGTGCCTGCTCTCTCCTGGAAGGCACGCTCGCAGAACGGGCATTACTTACGCCCTAGTTGGGCCTGCCCGCCCGCTGCCCGCTGCCCGCCCGCCCGCTGCCTGCTGCCTGCCTGCCCGCTGCCCTGGGATTTTGTCTCTCTCCAGGCTGCGGTGTAATAAGGGAGGTAATTAAGTGTAAAAGGCAGGAGGAGGGAGGGCTGGGAAGGGGGAGCAGCCCCGGCTCCTTTCGGAGGCAGGGGACTGCGATAATGTATGGTAATAACCGCAGCCAGCCCTGCCGAGCTGATAGCGCTGACGGCAGCGCCTGGGCCCCCCCAAACCTGCCCCCGCCACTGTGGGGAGGGGGAGCAGCGCCAGAAGAAAGGCTCAGCCTTCCTCTAGCGGGTTTGTGCCTTCCTGAGCAGCTGTATGGAAATAATTCCCATCGGAGGCAATTGTTTCCCCGACAAGAGGGAGGGGGCTGTGGGGGTACTGTGGGTGAGGGGTTTTGGGCGCTCCCAAGGGCAGGATCATCCTCTTGGGGGGCAGGAGGACAGAGGTCAGGTCCCTACTCCAGCTCCCAGTCTACCCACAAGGGACATATCCTGCTACTGGAATGAGACGAGCTGCCCCGGGGTGCCCCCACTGGTCCTCAGCTCCCCTATCCTCCTTGGATCCTGGACACGGGCTCTGGGGTCAGCCAGGATCTGCCAGAGGATGCCCACTAGTGCCAGGAGGCAGAGCCCCCACTCCTGCCCTCCCTGCTGCCTCAGCTGCAGGATCCGCCCCCATGCCAGCCTGGGGGGCTGCTGGCCATTAGGTATTCCAGTCTCGTTCCTCCCAGAGGCGTCCGGGTCGCAGCCGGAGCCCCGAAGTGGCTCCAATCCGTGCTGTGGTGCTGCCGCCGGCGCAGGGAGCAGATGCCAGACAAAGGGCCGGGGACAAAGGCCTGGCTGCCTCGTGCCCCAGGGAAGGGGCGCAGGCGTGTGCAGGGCACGGGCACTGTCCCAACCCGGGTCTGTGCTGCCCTGACCCCCCGTGCCTGCCACGTCCCAGTGTCCACCCTGCTGGCATGGCTGGGGCACAGCTAGCTACCAGGTGGGCCAGCCCTGGCACTGGTGCTGTGCCACCCCTGCCATGGGCACTCTGCTCTGGTGTGAGGCTCTGCTGTGGCCCCTCTCCAGCTCTGCTCACCTCAAGGTGCAGCGGGGCTGAAATGGTGTGCAGGGGGGCACAGGGGTATGGGGATGGGACCACAGAGCAGAGGGTGGCAAATATCACACATGTCGCTCCAGTCCCACCATGCCTCAGTTTCCCCAGCTGCTATTGGGGGCCTTGTGAATGTTCTGTGTTCCCCCACCATCCCCCTCCCCATGGCCGCCTTTGTCCCCAGTCCCCCCAGCTGGCTGCAAACCCCCTGTCTGGGGGCAGCTGCCACAGCACAGGGCCAGGAACGCCACCGGTGCAGCTGGGGCTGTGCCCACCCACAGAGTCCAGGGGGGCTTTATGGCACGGTGCCAAACGGTGCCAGACCCCCCAGGGGAAGGGACTGGGCATGGCCCCAGTTGAGAGGTACCCAGGCGGGGGACACTGGCACAGACAGCCCCCTCAGCATGGGGGGTGCAGGCAGCAGGGAGGCAGAGGGCTGAATAAAATAAAACACCTTCTATTGTTTCCACAGGATGGGAACACACTGTGCCCCAGCTGGGGACAAAGCCCTGAAGATGCTGCGCCCTGGCAGAGTCCATCAAGGAGCTGTGTCCTGGTCCCAGTGCTGTTTCCCAGCCAGCCAGCCTCGCTGGTTCTGGGAGTTCATGCCGGCAAGAGCAGCGGTCTTGGGGCGTCCACCCCTCTCACGCTGGGCACTGCAGGCTGCAGTAGTCAGCAGATTTGAAAAGGCCATAGACGTTGACAAGGGGGAACATGAGCAGTGCCCCCAGGAGGGAGCCCAGCTGCTCCAGCACCCCGTACCACACCAGCGCGCTGCGGCTGCGGCTCCGCAGGATCACCCCGGCCATCACCTTCATGTAGGAGAGCGTCCCGGTGAACAGCACCCAGGAGAGGACCTGGTGGCACAGGTGGAAAAGTGGTCAGGGCCAAGGGTTTCCCGTTGTGGGGACATCGTGGTGAGGTCAGGTCCGGGTGTGGTGTCAAAGACCTCCCTGAGTGAGAGGGACACCGTGACTTACAATGATGACATCGCCCCACTGGGACTGCTGGAGGAGCGGGCAGGGACTCATCACTGCAATGGCCATGTTGTAGGCACCAAAGCCTGTCCCTGCCATAGTGAGGAGGACCATCAGGGTCAGGGACCTGCAAGAGACATGTGAGTGTCACTGGAGAACACTACCTTTCCCTGGTGAGCAGCACAGACACAGCAGCTCATTCCGGCTCCTTGCTGGCTCCATCCTCCTTTCCTGGGGTGTCTGTGCTGCCAGGGCATGGGCATCCCACAGGCCCTCTCCCAACCTACACCTCCAACCCTTGCAGAGTAGGGGCCACTCTTGGGGCAGAAGCCCCTGGTGTGCACCCTGCTGCAACTCCCAGGGCCCTGCAACTCACCTGCTGGGCAGGAACATGGCCACGATGCAGGCCAGGGGGTTGGCTATGGAGCTGAGCGTGGCTGCCAGGTGGTAGGTGGTGTGTCCGTAGGGCAGGCAGGAGTAGGACTGCACGGATGGCAGGACCCCATTTGTCAGGGCGTTCACCCAGGCGATGAGGAGATAGATGAGGGTGAGCTGGGTTAGGGAGTAGGAGACCTTCTGTGGCAGGATGTCCCCAGGTCCCTTGGGATCCTTTGGGCATGAGCAGCCTCTGCTCAGGTGCGAGTCAGCTCCCTCGTCAAGGATCTGGTCAAATGAGTTCAGCACAATGTTGCTGGGAAAGAGGTGCTGCTGGGAGAGCTCCCACACCTTGGGCTGCCGGGTGAGGAAGAAGAAGGCCAGCAAGCAGGTCAGCATCATTGCAGTCATGAGCAGGAAAAAGATGAAGGTGGAGAAGTTGGGTGGGAGGTAGTGGGTCTCCAGATGGAAGATGGTGCTCTCCACAGTCTCGTTGCCAGTAGTGATGTTGACCTTGTAGCTGACATTGGTGCAGCTGGAGATACCAGAGCCCTGGCCCAGGGCAATGAGAGAAGGGACCAGCCCACTTAGCCCTTCACCTATGAAGAAGGTGTTTGTGTACTGGGGCTGCAGCTGCATCATGAAGGGCAGGAAGGTGACGGAGGAGGTGCAGTCCACCAGGGCCAGGAAGAAGGTAAGGATTAGGAAGGGAATGCTGTGGGATGTCCCGGCAATGAGGGATGTGTGGCTCCAGAGGAAAGCCAGGAGCAAGCAGGCCACAACACCGACGGACACGATCACATAGATAACAGCCACCTCCTTCAGCAAGCCAGGCCGAAAGCAATTCATGAGGGTGACAAAGAGTGGTCCCACGTTGGCCATCTGGATGATGATGGTGATGTAGGAGGGGAGGTACCACTGCTCCGGCAGCACCGTCACCAGCAGTGGCAGCTCTACCCACAGCCCGTTGATGGCCACCCAGGAGCCCATGCCGAAGGCACAGGCCAGAAGGTGGGTGAGCAGTGCCATGGCTCAGGGCTGGGTGCCTGGGCCTGCGAGTGACACTGCTGTGCTGTGGGGAGAAACTTTGATGAGTGGTGAGGAGAGATCTGACCCTTCCAGATCCTGGCCCTGTCCTCCCATGACCGCTGCCTGTGTTGGCAGAACAGCTTCCCTCTACGTGCCATGGGGGTGTGGGGCGCACAGCCCAGCCCAGCCCCCTTTGCCCTCTGCAGGCCCTGTGGACCCCTCTGCCCCCTTGAAGTGATGACACGGTGTCCTCCTGCCCTGGGTGTGGATCCTGATGAGCTTCACCTGGTCTCATCCCTGAGGGCTGGGGCTTGGCAGCAGCAGGTGCGGTACCAGGAGGGCATTGAACCTGTGCCAGCTCACGTAGCAGCTCCGTGCCGCCTGCAAGGGCTCGGCACAGCCGGGTGCAGGGGAAGGGGGCTCTCACCTGGGGGCTGAGTGGCCTGGGCAGCTGCTCTGCTGGGAATGGACGCCTCGTACCTCCCACTGCATCTGCAGGGCAGGACGACACCGCGCCCGTCCCCTTCCAGTCAGGACCCGCGAGATTCCGACACGCTCCGGTGGCCGCGGGCGACAGGCCCAGCAGCCCAACCTGCAGCCCAGCCCCTGCTCGTACCGATCAGCTGAGTCAGCCGGGCTCCGGACTCATCCCTTGCCCGCTCCCATCCCGCTCCTGGGAGGAACTCTCACGTCCCGTGCCCCTACGCTCCGTGCCCCCCCCGGTCCCGCGGAGCCGTCTCCAGCCCTGCCCCGGGGCGCTGAGGCCGCCAGAGGAAACTCACGGGGCTGAGCGTGGCGGGAGCAACGACCCAGCCATGGCCCCGGCCCCGCGGGAGGTACCGGGGCTGCGGCAGGAGCCAGGAAGGAAACGGGCTCCGGTCGGACCGGTCCCTCGGCAAGGTCCCAAGGGAAACTCACTGCGCTCTGGGGAACCGGCAGCACCACGCGGGCGGCAGCCAGTCCCGGCTGCCCGAGCTGTGACGTGAGACGGGCGCGTCACCACCTCCGGATGCGGACCGGTGAGAGCCTGGCCCTGCTCTGCTCTTCGTCTTGGTCCCGGCTGGCAGAGTCCCCAGCTCAGGGGGGGTTATTATTCTTGGCGGTGTCCTGGACTTTGTCCTTGTCCCCGCCTGAACTGCGTCCCACCTATCACAGACTCTTCTTGCAGGTGCAAGTGTCACCCGATGACGGTTCCTGTCCCCATCAGGATCTCTGCGGGGTCACGGGGTTGTCATGGGGCGCTGGGGAACCTCCGAATGTGGCCGTTGTCCCACCTCGGGACACTTCGGGGACCAAACCGCGAGCCAGCGGATGAGCCATTTGCACCGGTCGGGAGGTGACACGGGTGAGGACACAGACCCCTGGTCACCCCCGGCAGCCAGCCCCCCTCTCCCAGCCCAGACCCACCGCCCCAGGATGCCTCATGGCGGCTCTTCCCCCAGCACCCACCGGGTGTCGCTGGGAGAGCGGGCTGCAGCCCTGCAAAACCCGGGGCTGCCTTCTCCCGTCTGCTTCCCCGCCTGCTTCTCTGCCCTGCCTGTCTGCAGTGCCCCTACCTGTCCCTGTCCCTCCGGGGGACTGCAGTTTGCTCCTCCACCCTGCCCTGCGCCTGTGGGAGCATCCGCGGCAGCACGGGGACAAGTCTTGTCCCCGGGGCTGCAGGGACACTGGGTGACAGTGCGGGGGGGTTGGTCACAGTTTGAGGCGCTGCTGTGATTTAATCCCAGCAGGCGCCTAAGACCCCCTCAGCTGCTCACTCACCTACACCCCCGGTGTACAAAATGGGGAAAGATAAAGTGGTAAAAGGGACTGAACTGATGGATCGGTTTAATAGGAAAAGCAAGGATGTCCTATATTCTGGGGTATCCCGGGGCAGGGGGGGGAAGGGGGAGTGGCAGAGCTGTCCCATCCACGTCCCCTCCCAATTTCTATGTCCCCCCAGCGCTCTTACTCACTGGTGAGGCAGCGGGACGAGCAGAGAAGTCCTTGGGGCTCTGTGTGCACGGCTCAGCCAAGATCAGACACTCCTGGGTCATCAACGCTGCTTTCAGCACAGCTCCAAAACAGTCCCGCCCTGGCTTCCATGGGCAAAATGACCTCTATCCCAGTCAAACCAGTACAGGACTGCAGGAAGCTTGGAAGGTGGGGAACAAGTGCAAGGTGGAGAAAGCAGGCACAGGGAGATTGCGGTGGGCGCGGGGCAGCTGAGGTCATGGTGTGTCCATGGGCATGGGGACAGGGAGGGGATGGCAATTGTCCTGTGTTTAATTTGTCGGCACAAAGAGGCGGCTCAGCCGGCAGTGAGACCCTTCCCAAGGCCCAATGGCAACAGGGCAGAGGCAGTGGGACCCCCGTGCTGCCCCTTCACGCTCCTCACCCAAATGCACCCGACGCGTGCTGCCCGCCCTGCCTGTGCCTTCTCCGCCCCCTGCCCGCCCCGCAGCTGAACTCCCGGCCCCGGGCCCCTCGCCCCTCCGCACCCCCGGCAGATGCGAGCCAAGGCCCCGGAGCAGATGGCAACATTTGGTAGCCGAGTGGTCCCTGCCTGCGGGACTTTGCTGGGCTGTGATGGCCATCCCTCCAGGAAGCCCCCTCCTCACCCAGCCAGGGCTGGGGAGCCCATCCCAACTGCAGGCCAGCGCATGCCAGGGGGTGCAGAGGGGATCCCAGGGTGGGCACACGGCCCATGCCATGGGGGTGACAGGGTGGCATGGAAAGATCGGCAGCCCAGAAAAGCGGGGGTCTGTCCTTGAGCTCAGCCCTAGTGAGACCCAACCCCTAATATCTTCTTCCATGTGTGAGCAGTGCAGATGGTCTGCCAGGGCAGAGGGTGGCTCCTGCTCCGTTGCTGAGGGACAAGGGGACCCCCTCGCTCCAGGGACTGCTGGCCACCGTATTTGAGAGGGTATGACCCCCAGACTTGGGGGCCTGCTGGCGGCTCTCAGCCTGGACTGCGGCAGCCCCAGCCCTATTTGCATTCTATTTCCATGTGAAAGGAGCAGGTCAAGTTGAAAGTGGAAAGGCTGGTGGGGGGCAGCAGGGAAGGGGCCGCTGCCGGAGGTGAGACCCCAACAAAAGGGCCGGATCCCCAGGGCCCAGCGCTTGCCTGGCCATGGGCTGCGGCCACGGCCCCACGGCAGCCGCCATCTGCGGGTCTGTGCCGTCGCCACGACCGGCCAGACAAAGGCCTCGTGCCCAGCATGTCCCCATCTGTCACCTCCCTGGCTCCCGGATCCCTGAGCAGAGACTGAGTGTGAACATCCGGGTGCAGGCAGCATCATTCCCTCTGCCCACAGGGAATGGGGCGATGCTGGGTGCAGCGGGTGCCTCCCCATTCTGTCCCCATGTCCCTTCTGGAGCAGCTCTGTAGAGCTCTTGTGGGGAAACTGAGGCAGGAGCAGGTGGTGGCTTATCCTGGGTCTGGGCACAGCAATGGGCTGGAATAAAACACTGGGAGTTAACACTCAAGAGCTCTGGGGGTGCCTGTGCGTGGGGGTGCCCACACTGCCGAGCCCCAGCCCTGCGGCTTGGCAGGTGTTCCCAGGCACCCGTAGCTGCCTCCACCCAGCACTTCCAGGGGGAATTGGCTCCTGAATGTGTTTTCTGCTCGCTGGCAGCTTAATTTAGCATCCAGGAGGTCCTGGCAGTGGCACGAGGGTGTCTGTAGAAGGTGAGAGCAAAGGCACTGCCAGCGCCTCGTTGTCCCTGTGCTCACAAACACGGTCCCACGTGTTCCTGGGGCAGCGGTGGGGATGCTGCACCAGGTGCTGGGGGAGCATTCCTGCAGGAGGCTGCCCTCCCGGGGCATGTCCCGGGATGCTCCCGGGGAGGGCGAGGCTTGGGGCGCTGCCTGGATCCAACGCCCCGCTCCAACGGGCCAGACATGCCCGAGCAGCTCCTGCACCTCCTGCCTGCGCCCGCACAGCCTCAGCACCCATGGGGGACGCAGCCTGGGGCTCTGCCCTCACCCACGAACTGGGATTTTCTAGCAGAGCCCGTTGTGTGAATCTGGGCTCAGGGCAGCCCTCTGGCTCCCAGACTGTGTGCTTCCCCTGGCCCTTCTCCCTCCACCAGCTCCTTGTCTCGCTCCAGGAGCTGTTTGAACAATGCAGGGCTGTAACTAAGCTCCACAACATGAGCATTTCTGTGCAGAGCTGAACAGAAATGCCTGTACCATGGGGCAGGAGCCACCCTGCCTGGGCCAGCAGGTCCAGGTGGCTGCAGGCTTGGTGACCCTGTTTTAGTCTTTCACCTCTCCTGCTATCCAGTTTATTTTCCTATGTTTTGCAGTTTATTGCTGCTGGGTGAATGGGGAAACAAGATGAGATTTCCAAGTCAGACCAGGCCCTGCCAACTAACCGTACCAGTGATATGAGGGAATCTGGGCGCTCACAGCAAGGCTGGGAATTTCCCCTGTGTCCCTGAAGCCCTAATCCAGCACCAGCACCCTCTGCCCACAGCGAGCAGTGACATCCAGAAGCATTTTGGATATGTCACTGTGAGCACCTCAGGCCGTGCGTGCATCCAGGCTGCCCAGCCGGCACCGCGGGCTGAACCGGCACCTGGGACGTCACCGGGCACCGGCGCGCTGCGTGACGCAGCCTGGCACGGAGGAGGAATGCCCTGTGCTTTCCATCCCATGTGAGCACTGATTTGCTTCGGAGGGCGTCCTCGCCCGGCACTGACTCAGCGGCAGCCGCTGCAGCAGAACCGCTCCAGCACCCTCCAGCTGCCGTCAGCTGGGACACGGGGAGGACAGGCTGGGGAGCAGGAGGGTGGGGACAGCAGGACACCCTTGGGACACTCTCGGGAAGACAGCACGGAGAAGAAGGTGGCAGCTGATCTGGCCGACGAGGCTCCCACACCACAGGGCCAATCCAGGTGGGTGGCAGAGGTGGTGCTGGTCCCGTGCCAGCGGAGTGGGACTGGGTGAGCTGGTGAAGGGGTCACAACCGTGTGCCTCTGGAGCAGCTCCTCCAGGTTGGAAGTGACCTGGTGTGCCATGTGAGCCTGGCTGAACTGCCCACCCCAGGAAGGAGAGGAGATGAGGCCACTCTGAGCGATGCCCAGAGCTTGGATCCCCGCACTCCAGCTGGGTTTGGGGCATGGGGTTATGTTGCTGAGTTTTTTGGGCTGTTTGGAGGGCGGCTCCGCTCTCTCCGCTTGGCTCGGTGCAGCCCAGCTCGGTGTGGCCGTGCCAGCGCCGTGGCTCAGCTCTGCAGGAATGTGGAGCAGCAGGTTGTGCCCGGCCGGGCTGTCCGTGCTGGGGAGGGGTCCCCACACTGGCCACTGGCGGCTGTGCTGGGGCTCCTGTGTCCTTGTTCTTGTCCCTGGATTTCACAGGCGTCTCCTCTGTGGCTTGGCTGAGCGTCTGGTACAAGGCTGAGCTCCAGTGCCTGACATGGGGACATTTTCCTGCTTTGCCTTGCCTGGGGGACACTTCTGCACCCCTGTGCTGAACCGGGGAGCCCTCCCTGTGCTGGGCACAGGTACAGGGGCAGTGAAGCTGGCCATTGGCACAGGGGCTGGGCAGCACTGGACCAGAGGGGTTGGGCAGAGGGGTGCAGAAAGCTGCCCCGGGAAGGAGGCAGGAGGATCTGTGTTGGTGCTGGGACCGTTCCCAGCTGTCACCATGCCTGGCCGCCCCCCTGCAGACATTTTCCAGGTCAGGAGGCAGCATGTCCCCCCAGGCAGGGGACGAGAATGGGGAGAAGGGCAGCCAGCCTCCCCCATGGTCACTCGTGTGTCACAGTGTGTCAGAGGGATGCACCGTGTGCTGTGCAGGGATCCTGCTGGGGTCCACATTCTGGGGAATCTGGCACCCGTGGGCTGGTAGGGCATGCAGGCTGTGGCTCAGCCACGGCTCAGCGGGGCTGTGGGTGCCAGGGCTGGCTCCTGCCGCTGGGACAGGCGCTGGGCTGCTCCCAGGAAGTTTGTGCACGCAGGTGAGCGGGTGACGGTGGCAGCTGCCGGCTCGGGGCTGCCACAGGAGCGAGTGAGGCCACAGCACACCGGCCCTGCCCTGCCCACCTCTGCACCCGGTGAGTTCTGGGGCTTGCTGTCACATCCTCGGGCTCATCAGTGCCCCAAATCGGGACCCTCAGGGGGAATCTCGGAGCAGCTTGGGAAAGGGGTTGGGGGAGAGGGTCTGACTCACATTTGCTCCTGTGTGCCCTGCCGCTGCTGAGCCCCTTTGGGTATTGGGGCTACTCTGGGGGTGTCCACCTCTGGTCAGGGGGCTGCAGAAGGGTGTAGGGCTGGTTTGGGTGCCCTCCCCCCCCCTTTTCGCTGTGGGCGGGCTGGTGCCTGTGCGCGACCGTTGTGGCGGCGGCGCTTGTTGGGGTTGGCAGGGACCCAAGGACACGGGTGCACAGGGCCTCACGCTGCCCCGAGCACGCCGGGGAAGCACGAGTGGAAAGCCCCGTGTACTCCACTTACTTTCCAAGGAGCTCCAGGAGGAGAGCAGGGAGCTTGCGAGCAACCCCGGAGCTTGCGAGGGCTGAGGGAACAGCAGAGGGAGCGGCGCACGGAATCCAGCAGCCCGGCGGGGTGGTGGGTGGTGGAACCCTGGGCATGGGGGATGCACGCCTGGGAGCAGGCAATGCACCCCTGGGCATGGGGGATGCAAGGATGTAGATGAGGCACCCCTGGGAGCAATCAGTGCTCCCCTGGGAGTGGGCGATGCACGCCTGGGTGAAGGAAATGCCCCCCTGGATGTGGCAGTGCACCCCTGAGCACGGACGAGGGGCACATGCAATGCCCCCCTTGATGGGGGCGATGCACCCCCGGCACCTGCGGCTCGGGCAGAGCATCAGTGAGGGGCGCTCGGCTCTCTCCGCCCCCGCTCTCTCCCCAGGGTGCCCCTCGCCGGGACCGGGGCGCCCTCCCCGCCGGCGCCATTGGCCCCGGTGCGGTTTGAAGCAGGCGTGCGGCGCGGATTGGCCGGGGCATTGTCGGGGAGGCTCGGCGGCGGGGAGGCGTGGTGACCGCCTTCAAATAGGCAGCCCGGAGCCGGGGGCGCAGCGAGTGCGGTACCGCACAGCCGGGGCTGCCTTTGTCTGCCGTGGGGCCGGGGCGCGGGCAGGGGCAGCATCGCCGCCGCTCTCACTCCGGCCCCGCTCTCACTCCGGCCCCTTTCCGCAGCCGACGGCACCTGAGCCCCTCGCTGCCCGTGGCGGCCGCTCAGCCGTGTCCCGGTGCCGGCACGGAGGATGCCCGTCGAGGCGCTGCAAGCCGGTGACACCATGAAGGGGGTGACGGTGACGGCGCCTTTCACCTCGGCCATGCCCGTCCGTATCCTCCGCAAAGGGCCCGCGTATTTCCGCCGGCACGCCGAGCCGGGGGCCGGGAAGCCCAGCGCGGTGGAGAGGCTGGAGGCCGACAAGGCCAAGTACGTGAAGAGCCAGAAGGTCGTCAGCACCAAGCAGGAGCCGGTGAAGCCACTGCTGCTCAAGCAGCCCCTGTTCACCCCCGGGGTGCGCCGGGCCGTGCTCACCCCCAGCCGCAGGGCACCCCCGGGGCCACGCCGCGCCGATGCTGCCAGCCCGAAGACCTCCCTTGACCTGGAGATCCTCAACAACCTCATCAACCTCTGTGACAGCCCCTTTCCTAAGGCGGAGAGCCCGCTGGGCAGGGAGTGCAGGTGGCGGGCGGAAGCTCCAGCAGTGGACGGGGCTGTGAAGCCACCGGAGAGCCCGGCCACCCCCAAGCCCCCCGGCAACGTGGCCGTGCGGAGGGTGGACGTCCGTCCCTGTGGAGCTCCGCGGAGCCCAGTGACACCGCTGCCTGCATCCCCCATCCCAGGTGGGCTGCCTGTGACCCCGTCGCGGAGCTCACCCGCCCGCCCGGAGAGCGCCCGCCGGCAGCCGCTGCTGCACCGCTCCAAGTCGGACCTGAGCGATCGCCTCTCGCGGGCCACCGCCGATCTGGAGCGCTTCTTCAACTACTGCGGCCTTGACCCCGAGGAGATGCAGGACATGGGAGCCGAGCGCTTCGCCCGCGCCAGCTCTGACATCGTGTCCCTCAAGTTCCACAGCGTGAGCACGGCCAGCTCGGAGGGCGGCCGCTCGCCGCCCAGCGCCGCCACGCCGGAGGGGCGGCCGGCGGAGCGAGTGCCCTACGGCATCTCCATCATCGAGCGCAACGCCCGCGTCATCAAGTGGCTCTACGGGCTGCGCCAGGCCAGGGAGCCCCAGCAGGTCTCCGATGTGTAGCAGTGCCATGGTGGGCACCGGGGATGGGTCGCTCATAAGTGGGCAGTGCTGGATGGGGACAAAGTGCTGGCTGTGCCCTGGGAGGAGCAGGAACCTCTCGGTGGTGACAGGGCCCTGCTGTGCCACAGCATCACTGGCCTGATGTGGCCAGGGATCCATGGTCAGACCCCTGTGCCAGCACTGGAGAGCCAGGTCCCTGCAAGCCCATGGGAAGGCAGAGGACACGTGTCCCTGGGTGTGTGGCTGGTCCTCAACACCCACAGGGCCTCAAGTGTGGCTGCCCTGCCTGTACTGCTGGCAGCTCCTGCCTGTCCTGCTCCTCACCAGCATCCCAAGGTGGGGTGCAAGGGGCTGGGTCCCCCTGCACGGAGCAGGGACACTGCACCCGTGAAGGAGCTGCCCCTTGCAGCCTCCATGGAAGGGGTCCCACTGCCTGGGGTGGTGGCCACATCCTGGTGGTCCCATCTTATTGCTGAAGAAAAGCCTGGTGCTTTGAGGGGTGAGGGGGAAACCTGACACCCCACTTCAAGCTGCCCAGGGCTGTGTGTCTGTGTGTCTGCGAGTGCCTGTGTTCCCCTTCCCGGCTGCCAGTGGGCAAGAAGCCCCCACCATGCTGGGCCTGGTATTTATGAAGACAACAGTTCCTCTTTTCTACTCTTTTCCTTATGTTTGATCTGTAAATAATAATAATTATTATAATGCAGCCAGTTTTATTAAACGCCTGTGTTTTGGAGGCTGTGTGTTGTCTCTTGGGGCGGTGGAGGTTGGGACGGGACAGGGACTCTTGGGGTGCCTGTAGCTCTGCAGGGCTGTGGGTGCTGAGGGGATGGGTGCTGGAAGGGAGTCACAGGTTCCACGCTGCAGCGTGCCAGCGCGGGGCCCGGCGGGCACGGCAGGGCGGCGGTTGGGCCTGGCAGGTCCCGGCAGAGCCCCAGCTGCTGGGATTCCCCTCCGTGCCACACACCCTCCCCTGCCTCCTTCCCTCCCTGCTGCAAAGCTTGGCCAGGTCCCGACTCTCCAAGAACTGGAGATGGGGGTGGCAATAGCGGAGAGCTCCCAGGTGGGCTGGGATGAAAGCGGGCGCAGGGAGCGCTTTGAAGATGAAAAGCGCCTGTGGTTCTCCCAGGGCAGCCTCACATGGCACCACAGCTCTCCTGGCAACTGTGCCCTGCAGTCACCGTGCTCCTGATGTCCCGTGCAGCCGGGTGTCTGCTGGGGAAGGTGACATCAAAGCCACCAAAGCACCTGCACCCAGGGATTCCACCTGGAGCTGGGCCTGCTCCCTTCAGTGGCAGCCGCCAGCAGCTGCAGGCCGGGGCAGCACCATGGGCCCCTTGACTAGGGCTTCCATCCAGAGCTTGGGGTCCCCAGAAAAGCTGTCATAAAGAAGAATTTACCACCCCAGCTTGATTTCCGCACTGTTGTGTGTCCACACAGACCCCCTGCTTAGGGTGCAGGATCCATGTGACTCCTGCTGGGTTATTGTCAGGTCCAGCTGCTGGGAATGTGGAGGGCAGGATGTGGTGTCAGGACGTGGTGACAGGACACGAGGATGGCATCTGGCTGTGAGTCAGGCTGATGAATGGCTCTGGGGAGGACACGCACACCCAGGGGATCCTTAATGATGGCACATGGAGCACTGGGTGCCTCCCCAGGGAAAACACCCCGGAAACCGGAGGGTGACAGGGACCCTGGGCAATTGCCTGGGGACAGGCTTTGCCCTTGGGGAAATCTCTGAGGGAACCAGATCCTTGCTGGTGGCTGGGACCGGCTGTGCTGCCGGATTCCTCAGCGTGGTGTGTCCCAGGGCTTGGTCTAAATTTGTTGCTATTGCTAAGGAGAAGCAGGGGGGCCACCAGTCCCCAGCCAGGCAAGGACTGAGCTGCCACATGTCCCTCAGGTGCTGCCAGTCCTTGCTGTGGCTCTGGTGTCCCTTCATGACTGGGACCTGACACGGCCATCCAAAGCCCTGTGTGCTCACGTGTGCACGATCCCGTGCGTGCAGGATGTCTGTGTGTCCATGTGCACACGTGTTTGTGAGCAGTTTTTTGATGTGCACACACAGATGCACACACAGCAGCTTTGTTCCTGAACCAGGAGTCTCCATCTGACCCCCACCCATGGGACTGCCAGCATGAAACCCTGGCACAGACACGTTCAGACACACGTGTCCCCCCCAGAATGCCCCCCGTTGCATGTCCCCACTGGGGACAGCAGGACAGCCCCACTCTCCCTATCGCTTTCCCTGGCAGCTGCTTCCCGGTGGCTCGGGTTTCATGGGGAGCACAGCTGAGGCCATCAGTTATTTGCAGGGAGGAGGGACAGCCGGGGAAACGTCCATCACCCTCACCCTGTGCGCTGAGATTCCCCATGGGTGCCCCACGAGCAGGCAGGAGGTGCAGGCAGGCAGCCAGGACAGAAGGAAAACCGGCAGCACCGCCCCCCGTGTTTTCCATTTTTTAATTATTCCCCACTGATGAGCATCTTCTGGAAGCGCCAACAACGTCATGTGCTTTAATCAGCGTTAATTAGCGGGTGCCTCGGGACAGTGATGAGGGCAGGCAGCAGGAGCTCCCCTGCTGCTGCGTGCACAGCCGGTGCCGGTGCCAGCACCCACCACCTCCCACCCCTCTAACCCACAGCCCCCTCCCCAGCCACGACCCCCCAGCCCATTCCTGCCAATCCTGGGGCCCTGCCAGCCCCTGCCACAGCAGTGTCTGCTCCCAGCAAGGGCCTTCCAGGACTGGGCCACTGGCCAGCCCAGGTCCCCATGGAGGTCCCCAAGGAGACCCCCTGCTCTTCCTATCCTCTCTAGAGCTGGAGAAACCCAGCTCCATCCTGTGAGGAGCAGTGCCTGTCCTGCCATACATGGGGACAGTGGCTCGGGCCATGCCTGCGGCCCTCTGCATGGCTCTGTCTGGACAAAAGGGAAGGAGGGACCACCAGCCCCCATGCTTATCAGGATTCCTGTCCCATCCAGCTCCTCTAATCCTGCAGGAAAGTGGGATGGTGGAGGATTTACAATATCCAAAACCGGTGAAAAGGCAAAGCCCCCATCATGTCTGGGGTCCCTCTGAATGCACATGGTCCCATGGGTTCTCAGAGCCCATTCACTGGGGAGGGTCTTGGAGCCCCGTCCCCAAGACAAAACCCTGAAGCCCAGCAGAAATTCATGGAGAGAAGCTGAGGTGAGATCAGGAGGTTTCCACATACTGGAGCCCACTTTGGCAGGTCTGGCTTTGTCCCACTCCTGCAGCTCCTGCAGCTCCAGCTCCAGCTCCTTCACCCCTGCCCGTGGTCCCTCCAGCATGGCCGTGGTGACACTGCAGACTTCTGAAAGATGGGATAAACAAGAGTAAAAAATAAACTCATGGCAAAGGTTCCCTGCAGCAGCTGGGACATCTCAGCCCCAACCATCCCTTGTCCCAGACTTGTCTGTCAGTGCTGGCACTGCCGTGGGCACGTCAGAAGCCGGAGGGTCGGATCATCATGCGGGTGCCCTTCAGGGAGTAGCTGGGCCCCTGGAAGTGGTGCCAGCGGATGCCGTTGAGCTTGCGGATGTTGTTCCGGGCCGGGTAGTAGATGCCATTGAGGTTGGAGAGGCCACAGGCATCAAACCACCATCCTGTGGGAAGGGACAAGGGCAGGGAGGTGGCATCGCAGGCTGGCACCCACGGGTGCTGCGTGGGGGTGTCCCCCTGCTCCACTCACCTCCCGAGAGCATCTGGGCACACTTGCACAGACAGTTGTCGTTGTCGGCGTCACGGGTGCTGAAGTGGGTGCCCTGCAGTGCCAGCCCACTCTGCTGCCCAGCCGTGCCACTGTAGTCCTGCAGCGACAGCCTGTGCCCACAGGACACAGCCACTGTCACTGTCGGCTGCCAGGGGGTCACAGAGCCCCAGCACTGCTCAGGGGCTGCCACGAGCTGGACACAGCACAGAGGGATGTGGGCAGAGATCCTGCAGTGCCAGCCTGGCCTCCTGTCCTTGGCCCCCAAGAGTGGGGGATGTGGGATGCTGGGGCAGAGAGGAACCCCAAGTCTCCTCCAGTCTTCTTGCTGGGGGTCAGCTCCGTGCATGCATGGGATGGATGGTGCAGGGCATGTCTGGGGTCTGCTTCCACCTCCAGCCCAGCAGTGAAGGACCCACCTGCTTTCCACCCTCCTGCCCATGGCCAGGAGCACATGGTCATGGCAAGCTGAGCATTAGGAGCACAGCATCCCTTCGTGGACATGGACAACCTGGGGATGCCCAAGACCCCTGGGAATGCCTGGTGGCCACAGCTGTGTTACCTCCCCTGTCCAAACAAAGAGCCTCAGTGCAAGTGCCCAAGTTGGTTCCACTGGGATGGCAAATCCATGATGCACTACCTTGATGCAATTTTCTACATTAAAAATCTACTTCTCAGAAGCCCAAGGAAAGATGAAAGTGTCACAGCAATGTGCCTGGCACCTGGCACCATAACTACACCAGGACAACCCAGTGAAGCCCCAGGTGATCCTGCACCTCCCACACCCAGCCCTTCCCCTGGGCACTGCTGCCTGCAGGGTTTGGGGACAGTCAGAGATGGGGAGTGCTGGGTGGCTGATCCCACAGGGCTTGGGGACAGTCAGAGATGGGGAGTGCTGGTGGCCGTTCCCGCAGTGCTTCTCCCCTACCTGTAGAACTGCCGCTCGCTCCCCAGCTGGAATTTCCCGTAGTGGGCATACACCTGGCCGCCCTCCCAGTCCTGCAGCTCCACCCGCAGGGCGTAGGGCACCCGGCTCGTCAGCAGGTGCACGGCCTCATTCCCCAGCCAGTACTCCCCCGACGCGTCCCCAAAGCCCTGTGGAGCAGCAGGGCGGGGGAGTTCAGGGTGCCTGGGGTGCCCCCAGGGTGTCCCCCCTCCCTGGCCAGGCACACACCTGCCTGTACTCCCTCCAGCTCCTCTGGAAGCTGAGGCTGCCGTTGGCACGAAGCTGGATGATGGTCCAGCCCCCCCGATCTGTGTCCATGTCACAGAATGCCTGCAAGGGAGAGAGGGACAGCTGGGGATGGCTTGGAGCAGGCAGCCAGGTGCATCCCTGCCAGGCTGGGCAGCTCAGCGTGGGTGCTCTATGGGTGCTAGAGCTGCCTGAGGGGCTGACGAGGGGGTGCTGTGCCCAGTGCCTGGCTGAGGGATCTCTCCTTCCTCCATGGCCATGGGCAGGAGCTGGGGTCTGGTGCTTATAGGTCAGGATGCCTAAAATCAGTTTTATGTCCCCATTTGGAAGGCTGTGCCAGCCCTGCTTTCATCCTGTGGGTGCTGCCCTCACCCCTGTGCAGCCCCCAAGGCTGGATAGGGTGGGGAAACTGTCCTGGGATGTGCCAAGCAACAGAGGGATTGGTGTGGAGCTGGTGTGCTGGGCGGGCAACACTCCAGGGTGAGGCAGGGAAGCCCTCTCTGGGCTGTGCTCACCTTTTTGGGCTCGCTGAGGTTGGCGATGTGCAGGGTGTAGATGCCACTGGCATGGATGCCTGCCCGGCGCACCTCGGCACAGTCCTGGAATTGCTGCTCCTGCCCAGGTGATGAGGCTGTGACAGAGGGGACAGCGAGAAAGCAGAAACCACGGTGACCCTGCAGCCCTGCCACGTTTTGCTGCTCTTCCCTCTCCCTTTGTGCTCACTGATTATTTTTTTATCTTCATGTCATCTCCTGAGGGCTGAGCAAGGCAGCCATGCCAGCCTAACCCCTGGGGGTTTGCCATGGCTGGGAATGGCATCAGGCTATGGACCCAGCCCCTGGGGCTCCAAGCTGCTCCTGGGTTGCAATGAGTGGATAATTTTCTAGTGGAAGGTGTTCCTGCCCATGGCAGGGTGTTGGAATGAGATGAGCTTTAAGATCCCTTCCAAACCCAAACCACTCTACGATTGAATGATTCTGTGATTTTTGAGGTGGTCACTCAAGCTGAGCAGACCACAGGGGGCACCCTGGCACGCTGCTGGGAGCACACGGAGCTTTCCCACTGCCCCCGCTCTGCCCGCACCCCCCGCTCACCTCTGCCCTGGGACACGAGGCGCACCAGGCTCTGCACAGACTGGAGGAGCTGGAGCTGCTGGCGCTGGAGCAGGCTGGTGTTGGCACTGGCAGCCAGCAGCGTCTTTTCCATCTCCTCGATGGTGCCGCTCTGCCGGCTCAGCAGCCGCTGCAGCTTCTCCTGCTCTGAGTGGGCCCCCGCCAGCTCCGCCTGCTGCTTCGTTTCCATCTCCAGCACCCGCACCTCCAGGATGCTGGGAGTGGGATGCAGCGGTGATGGAGTGGCAGAGCGGTCCCAGCCTGTCTGCAGGGACCCATTGCTGTCCCCATCCCCGGCTGCACCCCCTGAATTGCACCCTCACTTCTGGGATGTGCCCAGCCAGGGGAACCCAAAGCCCAGCGGCTGTGCTGGGGCTGTGCAACCCCCCAGGGACCACAGCCAGCACGTGGAGGGGTTCAAGCCCCCTCAGAGTGCAGTGTGAGGTGGGAGAGACCAGCCTCCCTGTGGGGTCCAAGGGCTGTGGGGGTCCCTGAGCCACCCCAGCCCCTACTTGTTTCTGTTCTGCAGCTTGTGGATCTCATTGGTCTGCAGCAGCAGCTGCTTCTCCAGCTTGGTGGTGGACAGGGAATTCTCCTGGAGCTGCATCTCGATGCGCCACGTCTGATTCAGCACCTGCCTCGGGAGCAGAGGGGACTCTTGGCACCAGCACCAGGGCCACACCACACCCGAGGTGTCACCGGGCCGGCCGGTCTCGGGCACACAGCCCTGGTACCTCCACCAGTGGTGCATTAAACCCTGGGTCACCTCAGGGCATCGCTTTTATCTGCAGACAAACCGTGCCACCCACCAGGTCTTGGGGTGGCGGGGATGTGGGCACACACGTGCTGTACCTCTCAGGGTGGTGGGACATGGGGACACACGTGTCGTACCTGTGCCTCCACGTCGGTGAGCTTGCGGCTCTGCTCGGCGCTGCGGTTCAGGAGGGAGCTGCCCATCTCCAGCATGGCCGCCGTCTGGTTCTGCACCGCCGCCTGCTGCAGCTCCGCCACGTCCGGCTTCACGCTGCTCTGGATGTAGCTCTCCAGCTGTGCAGGGAAGGGAGGGTGCAGGACGTCATTTGGGCACCTCTTTGGGTTCTGTCTCAGCGTCCCAGCTGAGCCTGGCACCGCTGGGCACAGCCCTGTGTCTCCACAAGGCTTGACCCACCCCGGGGCCCTTGGAATCTTATCAGAGGACAGAGCGAGCTGAGCTGCTGCAGGGGAGGCTCCTCAGGCACCGGCTGCCAAGATTCCTGGGCTGTGGTACCAGCTGGAGCCTGGCATGGGCTTCTGTGTGCCCAGGTGTGCTGGCGAGCTGGGGCTGATGACCAGCCAGGGTTGCCTGTGCCAAGCAGCCAGGCAGGGAGTGGCTGGCACTGCCATCAGCATCAGCTGCCAGCCCCCAGCCACCGGGGATACGGAGGGTGAGGGGACACGGTTAGCCAGGGAGGGTGGGTGTCCGGCACCCCGTGCTGCTCCACCACGTGGGAGTGCTCGGGGCTGGGAAGAAGCTGGCTGCGAGCACAGCTCGGACACAGCTGAGATGACGCTTCCGCTTTCCCAGCCCGCGGGGGAGCCGCCTTTCCCAAAGGCTTTGCTATTTCTGGCAGCCCCGCCATGAGGTTCCCATTCCGCCCCTCCCCAGGGCGATGGCCTCGCTGGGGGCACGGTCCCTCGGCGGGGCCGCAGGCAGCGGAAGGGGCCATGGGGATGTTCTGCCGCCCACGCTGGGAAAGCAGCCCCTGAGAGCCGGGGGGACGGGGGCTGCCCAGCTCCCTGCATCCCGCAGATGCTGCTTCCCTGCCTGCCCAGATCCTGCTCCCTGCCTGAGCTCCCCACGGTGCAGGCAGAGCCCCACATCCCCCTGCATCTTGTGGGGTTGCGGAGCAGAATCAGCAGAGCTGGGATACTGCTCTCTGGGCAGAGTGGAAAGCAGGCAGGGGTGCTGTGATGTTGTGCACCGTGGTGGGAATGCAATGCTGCTGGGATGCTTGGCACGGTGGCAGGCAGGCAGCAGTGCTGGGATGTTTGGCACCATGGAATACCAGGCAGGCAGCAGTTCTGGGATGTTTGGCACCATGGAATACCAGGCAGGCAGGCAGCAGTGTTGGGATACTCAGCGTGGGAGTGGGGCCGGCAGTGGGCCAGGGCACAGGGCTCTGCACTTGTTTGGCATGACGAAATCTCACTGTTCCCTCCTCCTCCTCCGCACCAGGCAGTGGCAAAACCATCACCCCACGGTGAGCATCCGTGTGGGGCAGGAGGGTGTCAGGGCAGGAAGGTCCCAGGGCTGACCATCCCCAGCACTGCCTGCACCCGTTTCCCTGGGGATTTTCCCTCGCAGGAACGTGCTCTCAGGGAGGAAGCAGGGAAAGGTCGGAAAGCCGCGTCTGGAAAACATTTCCCCGAGCTGAGGGATTGCTGGAGAGTTTCCCTTTAACCACGTCGTTAATCTTGTTGCTTCACAGGGCTTGGGGAGGCCTTTTCTCCCTCTCGATCTTCCTCTCAATCTTGCCTTTTTTTTTTTTTTTTTTTTTAAATAAACATATCTGTGAGCTGAGGGCAGAACATACCCAGAGAAAAGGTCAAGCTGGCACGGGGAAGGCTGAGAGCCCTGGAGATGGAGCCCTGGATCCTGGCCCCAGCAGCTCCCTGGGAGCTGGGGTGGGGCACAGTGTCCCCAGGCATGTCTGGCATGGGGAACACAAGTGGGGCAGGCTCTGAGCCAAGGACAGGGAATCTGGGAACCCCCCTCCTTCATCTCATGGGTGCTGCTGTGAGCTGGGCTCTCCTGGCCTCAGAGACTCATTTCTGCACCATAAGGGCAGAACTGCTGTGGGAAAAGCTGTGGTGCTGTTTTGGTCACCCCAAAACATCCCTGTGGAGCAGGAGGAAACTCAGCCACTCTCTGTCCCCATGCTGGGATCCCATTGCCCACAGCTGGATCATCCTGTGCTGCACAGCCACATCCCTCCCCTATGCCCCAGTTCCTATCCTGCCCTGGCATTTCTAAACATTTCACAAGCACCAGCTCAGGAATCCTTGAGTCACAGGTGGGTGGAAAACCCTTCACCCGCTCCCCACACTGCTGCACACATCCCAGGGTGAGCAGCATCAGCCCCTCAGGCACCTCAGAACTGCCAAAATGCCACTGCCTCGCTGGAGACCCCATCCCAGCCCGAGTGCCCCCCTAGACCCAGCGGCACCATCAAGTGTTTGTGTTTGAACTAAAATTAATTCCTCCTGAGACAGAAGTGGCCGATGTGTCCTTGTGTGCTGGGTCCTGGCCATGTCCCCACCAAGGGGTGCTGAGTGGGGAGGGTGGGCCAGCCCCCAGTGCCATGGATGGGGGTCCTGGGGGATGCCAGTGCTGGAGATACCTGAGGGGACCTGGGGAACCTGTTGGGTACCAGGAGATCTCCCAAATTCTCAGCACCCTGCAGGGCTCCCCATGCCAGGGCAGAGCAGACAGGGATGCAACGTTGGTTACGAGCTGTCCCTGAACCCAATGCCTCTTTTGAGCCCTCGTTTGTTTGTTCAGGACTGGAGTCTGACCAAAACAAGCGTTCTTGGGCAGCTCTGCTGAAATTTGGGAAGCTAAGGAACAACAGCAAAAAACAGAGCTGCAAGCTGCCTCTAAAAGGAGAGAGCCATGCTGCAGGATGGGCTGGGATGGGATGGGATGGGATGGGATGGGGTGGGATTGTTGGGATGAGATGGGATGGGGTGGGATTGTTGGGATGGGATGGATGGATAGAACATGATGGGGAAGGAATGGGGTACTGGCTGCCCAGTGCTCCACTGCCTTGTGCTCCTTGGGGCTGTGGTGAGGGGCATTGCTGCCCACAGCTGCCCAGATGTGCAGTCCCACTTTGCCTGTGGCTGTCTGCTCTGGACAGGGTCACGTGCTCCTGTGGTGGGACCCTGGTCCCCTGCCTTGCTTGGCCATACAAAGGCTGCCCTCATCCCGAGAGGGCAAAGACACCAGAGCACAGGGACACCAAGGTAGAGAACTGAAGGCACAGGGACCCCAGGACTTGTGTGCACCCAGCAGACCCAGCAGGTTCCACAGTGACAGAGATTTGGTGCCACCAGCCAGGTTGTCACTGGCCCTGCTGACCCCTCTGCAACACTCTGGGCTGGCTTCCAGCAGAGCCACGGTTCAGCGTTTTCCCAGCTCTTGAGGAATTTGTTCTCTAGGATGGCTGAGGGGACAAGGGAGAACGTCCTGCACGTCCCTGCTGCCTGCACTGTCCCCCACAGCCAGGGTGGCTTCCCAAGCAGTGTGGTTGGCACAGGCCATCCCCGGGACCCCCACTCAGTGTGTTGGCCCCATCCTGATCCCTGAGGGCTGCAGGGGGACATCACCCCGGAAATGGGAGTGCAGAGGCACACAGGTCCCACTGCAGCCTGGTGGGACACCACAGGACAGACATGTGGCTCTGCTGGGTCAGTGACAGCTGGGGACAAGCCACTTCCCCTCTTGTCAGTGCAGGTACCCAGTGTTCCTGGCGCTGGCCGTGGGGCTCAGGGCCCCCAGGGACGTGTCCCTTGGGATGAGCTATTCCTGGGTCTGACGCAGGCAGCCACACTCAGCTGGTGGGGGCTCCAGGAAGGAAATGCTGCTTCCTGCCTCAGGAATTGGGGACGGGGCAAGCCAGTGGGGGCTGGGGGTGGCACCCCACTGCTCCCACCGTGGAGCCATGGGTCCCACACACAGTCTCACCAAGTGCTGGGAGCTTCTGCAAAGCCTGTAGGAGGGAAAACGATGAAGCTGGAGAGATTTTGGTGGCCCCTGCCTTTGGGACCCTCTCCCTACCACTGGCCAAACCCCTTCCCAGTCTGCTTGCCCTGAGCTTGGAATGCTGATCCCTGAGGCATGCTTGGCACAGCTAACCCAGCCGGGACCATGAGGAATCCTATGGCAAGGATGGACAGGGAATACAGCCTCAATGGAGAGTGCTCTGGGCGAGTGATCTGCAGCACCCAGGAGCTGCAGCACCCGCAGAACCCTCAGCACACATCCCCTCCATGCAGGCAGCGCTCGATGCCAGCTGCACACGGGCACAGAAAAGCTGACCTGGATGCTCAGGTGGGCACAGGCCCCAGTGCCCACAGCTGTGCCACAGGGATGCTGCATGAGCGGGCGCTGCACACAGATCCCTGCCCACACCGCCCCTCTGCTTGTCCCCCCACACCCCACATCCTACACCGTACCTTCAGCAGCCACTGGGTGCTGTTCTCCAGGATCCTCTCCAGGTGCCGCAGGCGCTGGGCAGCCCCGGCGGTGCCGGCGGGCGAGTCCCGCTGGAGCAGCACGTTGGCGGGCCCGGGGGCAGGGCCGGGGCCGGCGGGGCAGGGCAGGGGCTCGGCCTCGGGCAGCACGAAGGTGTAGCTGCAGTGGCCGTGCTGCACGCGGTGGTAGCGCCGGCGGCCGCCGCCCTCCGGAGCCCGGCGCTGGGCTCCGGCAGCGCACAGAGCCGTCGTGGCACAGG
Organism: Camarhynchus parvulus; assembly: GCF_901933205.1. Lineage (NCBI taxonomy): Eukaryota > Metazoa > Chordata > Aves > Passeriformes > Thraupidae > Camarhynchus > Camarhynchus parvulus. The sequence continues at coordinate 7,054,826 of NC_044590.1, read as the reverse complement.
TCAGGGCCACCAGGCCGAGGCTGAGCGCCCGCATGGCCCTCGTGGGGGTCCCCCCGAGGCCGGGGTGACACGGCCGGGGATGCTCCGGCGGCTCGCTCCGTGCCCGGTGGGTCAGTGGGCGCTCGCCGCCGCGTCCGACAGCGGCGATTTCGGCATTTCCTCCCTCTGAGCCGGCGCTGGCCGCCCCGGCCTTTTATCGCCAGCCCTCGCAGGGGGAGAGGGGAGGAAAAAAAAAATAAAAACAAAGGAAAAAATCTGTTTAAAAACAATACTTCTATCTTTTTTCTTTCCTCTGGGTCCACTGCGGGGAGATCAAGTTTCACACGTGATCTATAAATGTCTCTCTCTCTCTCTCTCTCTCTCACACACACACACTCACGGTCGCACACGCAGCCCCGTCCCTCCCCCGGGCGTTCTCTGCACAGCTCATCGCACGTCCCGGGGCAGCGCCACGGCAGCACCGAGCCCTCCCAGCCCCGGCCCTGCACCCCGCGAGTCCCCCCGATCACCACACCCAGGCACCCCCATCCCAGGCTCCCTCCCCGAGCCCCGGCTATTTATAATGCCAGCGGCAGCCAGGCCTGCATTTCGCTGCTCTGGCCATGGGATGAGCCCGTGGGGACCAGGAGGAGGGAGGGCTGTCCCAGGCAGGGCTTGGCAGGACACAGCCAGACTGTGCATGGAGCTCGGCGTGCCCAGATCCCAGGCTGGCTCTGTCGGGGGCTGAGGACTCCGAGCAGAACTGGGGGTCACCACGTCTGGCAGCCCAGGGACTGGGATGGGATCCAGACTGTGTCCCCAGGAGGAAACAATCCCGGTGGTGGGAACAGGCTGCCAAGGGGATGTCCAAGCATCTTAGCAGAGGGGGATTTTCTCCAACACTCAGAAAAAACCCCTGGTGGTTCCCAATCCTGTGGAATGGCAGTCCCAGTGTCACACTTGCCGCTTTGCCCCACCGCCTCCTCAGGCAATGAGCGATGCTCATTAAAAACTTGAAATCAAATCCTTCCCCAGTATCCCAGTGCTGTGGGGGCGGGGCAGGGTGTCCCCCCGCAGGGACCCGAGCTGCAGAGCTGTGGAATACGGGATTGCACCGTGGCCATGGCCAGCATCCCAAACCCCCTGCGGCAGCAACTCGTGGAAACGGGGAAAACAGGGACGCAGGAGCGATGCCGGGGGTTTAATCCATTTATTTGTGATGAAGCGATGGGAGGCGATGCTCCGGCAGCTTTGTGCGGCTCTGGGGCTGGCTCGGTGCTGACACCCAGCGCTCCCGTCCTGAAGGGTCTGTGCAGCCCCCGCAGCCCCGCGGCCAGCCCCGGCCTCCCCCCGCTCCCGCTCCGGGAGGGGACGGGGAGTTCGCACCCCGGCAATCCCCAGCGGCAGAGCTGCCTGCGGCTGGACAGCGATTGAAGCACACACACGGTACATATCCCGATAGAGCCCTCTGTGCCTGGGGCACACACGGTGTGGCAGGGAGGGGCACGCCTGGGCTCAGCACCCCACGGTCACACCCTGGTGATGGCTGGGAGGGGTTTGGGGACGCAGAATGCAGCAGCATCCCCTGCCTGGGCTTGCACTTGCACTGTGCCTGTCCCTGTCCTAGACTGAACACAGACACGGTCACCCCAAATTCCTGTGCCCACATCCAGCTGGGAGAGAAGCTCTTTGAGCCTCTCTGTGAGCCTGAGGATGGCAGGATTTGGCCCGTGAGGGTGCTGAGTGCTGGACTGGCATGATCCCAAAAAGGGTTGTCAGTCTGGAGGTCCAGCTGCCCTCCGAGCCCCAGGAGAGCAGGATTTGGCCCTTGGTTGTGCCAGTGGGGATGCTGAGGACCGGGCTGGGCTGCTGTGAGCAATGGCACCGTCCCCAGTAGGACCCCAGCCCCAGGAGTCCTGCTGCTTCCCATGCCTGTGGCCGAGGATGGGGGACACTATCCAGCACCTGGAGCAGCTCAGTAGTGCACTGTGCCCCCCAGCACTCCCATAAAATCAGGACCCTGTGGAGCCAGGGCATCTCCCAGCCCTGGGGAACACTATCCAGCCAGGCATCAGCTGCATTAGCAGGGTCCAACCCCAGTCTAACCCCATCCCACCCGTCTGGAGGAACGGATGGAGCAGGCTAGGGGAGAGGGAAGACCAGAGGAATAAAGGAGCCACCCCCTCCCCAAGCCCTAGGGCTTTGCTTTGGACATTGCAAATTAGATTTTCTGAAAAGGAAATGTTTTACAGGCCATAAATTGTCTCAAAAGAAAAGGGGGATGGGGGAGCAGAGAAAATTGTGCAATTTTTTTCTTTTTCTTTTTTTTTTTCCCCTGTGGATGGAAAACCAGGGGTGATGTGGCTGGAGCACCGTGGCAGGAGGTGGCTGGGAGCTCCTGCCATGGTGCCCCAGCTCCCGTGCTGGTGCCCGCTAGGTGCCCGTGTGCCTCTCTGTCTTCGGCTTCTTCTGTCGCTTTTTGCCTTTATTTTTGGGTTCGGTTTTCTCTGCAACAGAAAAAGGAGAAGAAAAGGAGCGCTCGCTTGTTGGCCAGGCAACATGATCTGACCTGAGCCCCATCCATGGGATGCTGATCCCATATCCTCCCTCAAGGTGTTAGTGCTGGGCCCAGGTTCTGATTTTGGGGAGCCCAGAGCCCCCTCCCAGGCATGAAGCAGCAGTGTGGGGCTGTGGGGCGTCTGGGTGTGCTGATGGCATGGGCACAGGGACACTGGCATGTTGTCCCCACATCTCCCATGGCTGGACTCTCAGTCCTGGTACCCCAAAAGCCCTAGGAATGGGGTGGGGCAGCTCAACCCAAGTGGAAGCTGTCTGGAGAAAGCCCAGCTCCTCCCTGAGCAAGGACTGTGGGTGCTGGAGGGGGGCAGTGGCACCCCAAAGCATGGCACAGCCATGCTCAGCTCTGCCCTGATGTGGGAACCTGCCCTCCACCATGGGACTCAGTCACCCCTGGGGGGACTTGGGCATGCTGGGGAGCAAGGTGGCTTTGGAGGGCATCCTTGCAGAGCTGCTAATTCTCCCTCCCTGTGGATGGTCCCCATCCCAGTGGCACAACCAGCTGGAGCCTGGCTGCATCCCAGGTCAAACCACTGCCAGCTTTCCAGGGTCAGGCTGTTGGGACCCAAACCTTTGCTCACCCCGAGAAGCTGCCGCACACCCTCCAGCTGGCTGAGGTGTTAGTGCTGAGACACCAAAGAAACCGAGATTCAGGATAAACCCTGCTGTGCCATGGGCTCCACTGGGAGGGGCAGTCCATGCTACGGATCAGAATGGTTGCCCCAAAAACTGGGCAGCTTTGTGGGTCCTTGCCCCCCTGTGCCCACTCCAGTTCAGTGTTGCGAGGGGCACAAGGGACCATGACTGTCCCTGGTGCTGAGTGTGCCAGCACTGTTGTCCCCAGTCCCTTCTGAGGGCTCCAGTTCTTGTCCTGGCTGGCTCTGAAACCCTGTTTCTCGGCTCTGATCTCCAGACAGCTGCCACCCACAAAGGAGAGGGCACGGCACGCATGCCAAGCGTCTGGAGAGCAGGACAGACACCCAAGGCAGATTTACAGCAGCGCGAGGGGTTTGTGCCACGGCCAAGCGCGGCGGCTTTTCCCTCCCAGCCGCCTGGATGGCTCAGAAGTGGTGGCACAAATCTCTCATCACACGGTCGGGTTCAGCCGCCTGCCCTGGCTCGCCTGGGCTGGGGGTGCCTCAGATACATCAAGTGAACTCCTCATCCTCCTCCAGCATCTGGATCCCATAACCCAGCACTTGGCCGGGCGGGCAGGAGCCTGGGAGCGAGGGCAGAGACACGCTCTGCCGTGGCAGGGACTGCAAACAGCCTGCACAGGAGTGGGGGACATGGAGGGGCTGGTCCCTCCTGAGGGGGTTGCTTGGGGGTCACTCATGGGATTCCTCCTGCTGGGCAGGGGACAGGCCTGTCTCTGAAGCTGATCCCAGACAGCAGCCTCAAGAGCAGAGTCCTGCCAGTTCCTGAGCCCACCACTGTAGCCCCACGGCTTCCAGCTTGCAGGAGCACAGGCAGAGGCAGAAGGCCAAGCACTTTTCTGGGGTGCCAGTGCCCTGCCAGTAACTTCACAAGACGAGGTGTCCCTGAAACAGAGGCACAGCAGTTCCTGCCAGTGGGACCTGCTGTGTGCCAGGCAGGACAGGGCACGGGCACAGTGCTCCAGGCCACAGCGCTTCGGAGCAGCCTGTCCTCCCACACTAAATTTCTTGCATCAAACTGTCACCAGCTCTGTGGGTCTGGAGCTGCCACACACCAGCAGGGAGGAGAACATCCTCAAAATCGAAGCCACCTGGCACCCCAAAGACGTGAGCTGAGACCTGGGTGGGGAAGGGAATCAGCTCCTCTGCACTGTCAGCAGGAAAATATTACTTATGATTGATGCTGCTGGGATGAAACCTCTCTCCTGGCTCCGTGGCCCTCACCCAGCATGCACGTCCTCTGCTGCTGCCCCCCTTCTTCGTCCTTTTCCTCTCCCCCCCCCAGTGCTGTCCTCCCTGATCCCCGCCACGCTGGCGGGGCCGGCCAGCTCATCCCAGGGCTCAGCGATCCCGCAGCTCCGAACCGCAACCCTGGCTGGCTCAGATCTGCTGCCAGGCACTTCACTTCGGTATCTCATGCATCCCCCTTTCTGCCAGTTATTAAGTGGAGATTTATTAGGGCAGCTTCAGTCCAGGCGCCTGCATCCAAAAATGACATCAGCCCCGTCCTGGTTCCCACCGCCAGCCCTGCACCCGTGCACGCACTGCCCGGACAGACCCTGCAGCGGGTCTGCTGTGGGAAAGGTGGGGGGATCCCTGAGCCAGGGAGCCCCAGCCTGGGAATGAGGTGGGGGGAAGTGCAGGAGCATGACTGAACATCTGGCCAGATGAGCCATGGAGGGGCACTCTGCCCTGGGGTGTCTCCCAAAACTTTGGTCACCAGAAATCCCCTGGGTGATGCCCTCCTGCTCCACGAGCGTTCCAGCTTTTAGGGAGCTCAGAGGTTTTTGCAGGAACCTCCCCTGTGTGTCTCAACCCTCCTTACCCACAGCTGCAGTACAGAAAGCCTCCCTTCACGTCGTGGCAGGATGGGAGCTGGAGCTCGGCAGCCTCATCCCAACACGGCGGTTCGTGCCAGTGCCCAGCCCAGCCCAGTCCAGCATGGAAGGGGACACTGGCTCGTCCCAGGCAGTCCCGGGGACTGCCAGGTGGGAGCAGCCAGCCCTAGGGCTGCTCAGCACATGTGCCTGAGATGACGGCTTTACCCAGAGTTTCAAAATGCTTGGGAGATGACAGCATGGTTCGCCGGCCACTGCCAGACCCCTGCTGCCACCGTCCTCCCGCAGCGCCTCTCGGGCTCACTTTGGAGGGACGCGGAGCTGTCTCCAGCCCCGGCGGCGCGGCGCTCACCTCCCGGGCAGTGCTTCTTCATGCGGCACCTCCTGGTCTCCAGCAGCGCGGGGCAGGCAGTCCCTTCCTCCCGGGCAGCCTCGGGCACTTCCCGCACCCGCGTCTCCACTCCCCACTTGCAGCCGCAGGTGCGGCTCTCGTGGGTGCAGGCGCTCCACTCGCTCCACGGGCCCGGCTCGCACGTCTCTGCGGGGACAGGCACAGCAGGGATTGATTGGTGACCCCTCGGAGCCCGGCACGTCCCCGGGGACGGCGGGCACGGGTGCCGCTTACCTTGGCACTCGCGGGTGCCGGGCTGTGCCGCGGTGCCGGGGGGACACTGCCGGAAGCACTGGCCCTTGTACAGGTAAAACTTGTCCTTGCACTTCATGCAGAAGTCTCTGCTGAAGCAGCTCTCGCAGCTGGGCGACCTGCACTCTGCCGGGAGGGACGGCCGGTCAGCGGGACCGCCCGGGGCACCCTCGGCACCCACCGGGGACCCAAAACCTGCGGGGCGCGGGCTGCGGCTCTGGGCAAGGGAAAGGGGAACGAACCCCCCAACCCGGCCGCCCCTGGATCCAGCGGCACCAGGAATGCTGTGGGAAATGAAGCCACTGCCCTTCCCGCAGCACTGGGACCCGCAGGGTGCCGAGGGGAGCAGGGGGCACTAGCGGGAGCAGGGGGACCCGGCTGGATCGGGACGTACTTGTGCATCTGTTGACCTCCAGACCCCGCACACCAAAGTAGCCCGGGGGACAGGTGTGGACGCACATCCCGTACTGGCGGATGCCGTCCCTCCAGATCAGCAGGAAGAGCCGGTGGTGGCAGGTGATGCAGCCGTTGTCCTCAGAGCACAGGACGCAGCCCGTGCAGTTTTCCAGCAGGCCAGCACTCGCTGCGGGGACAAATGGAGGAGGGGGGCTGTGATACAGGTGCTGAGGGGGGCCCCAGCCCCGTGGCCTCTCTCTAACACACCAGGAGGACAGCACTGTCCTGTCTCCCTGCAAATGCCAACCCACCTCTCTCTGCTCCTCAAATCCCCACCTCTGATCAGGCTGCAGCCAAGGGACACATGGAGCCATCGCTCCCAGCTGGGTCAGCACTGATGGCCTCCAGCACTCCAAGATCCAGACTGAGGGTTTGCCCCGTGCCCAGCACTGCCCATGGGTGACAGTCTGAGCCACACCCCGAACCAGCCTTGCCCATCCCGTGGGAAGTGGAACAACCACTGGGCAGCGGGTAGAAATATGATCTGACCTGGATTAATCAGTTGATGCCTCTTAAGTGTCAGAGGACAAAGGGCATTCTGGATGCACTCAAGAGGAGCTGAGAAAAGAATCTGTCTGTTTGCTCAAGAGGCTCTGCTGCCTCCCTGGCTGCCTGTGCTGTACTCCCTGGCCGTGGGAGGGTGACTGACCACAGGGTGGGTGACCTCTGTTCCCAGGGACAAGGACAGAGTGCCAACATCCACCAGGCCTCAGAGACACCGCCAACTGCTCCTGCCCTCTGAGCCCACAGAAAAGCCACAAAAGGGAGCACTGAACTCCTGCATGCAGGCATCCAACACCTTCACCATGCCCCTTTGCTGAGGCTGTTTGCTTGGCTCTGGCACCACAGCCTGAGTATCAGTGACCATGCCAGAAGCCCAGGTACAGCATGCTTAGGATCTGGGCTCTATAGAAACACAGAATCACAGAATGGTTTGGGTTGGAAGAGACCTTCAAGATCATCTTAAGCCCCCTGCCATGGGCAGGGACACCTTCCACTAGACAAGGTTGCTACAAGCCCGAGCCACCTGCCGGGTGCTGCCCAGCACAGACATAGACTCAGCCCTGGGAGCAATGCCTGGCACTGGTCCCTCTGACCCCAGAAGCTGCCCCAGAAGGGTCCCATGGCTGTGGGGCTGGGGCAGAGGCGCTGGGAAGCCGGGGGGATGCTGGCAGAGGATTCTGTCAGACGATGATGATGGCAATGCCTCACAGTCCTGTGTGCTGGTCCCTGGCACGAGCCAGTCCAGGGTGCTGTGGTGCCATGCAGTTGTCCCCAAGCTGGCTCATGCCAGTCCCTTCTCTGGGGCGCACTGTCTGGATGGCAGCACTGCCAGGAGCCCTCATTAGAGCTGCATCTGCTGGGAGCACTAACGAAGCACCTTGGATCCATTAAGTTGTTATGGTCTCCGTTACATATTTACCAAATGCTGACAACATTTGTGTTCCTGGCTGCAGCTGGAGTGGCTTCCCTGGAGACCTGTGGATTTACGAGCCTCTTTCTCTTCCCTAATTCTTTTTGATATTTAGGGGTTTTTTTTGCTGCTCTCCTTCCACCTCCAGCCAGGGCAAAGAAGGTGGGGAGGCCTGGATGGGCTCCAGGGTCTCCTTCCTCTCCCTGGTTTTGAAAATAATCCCATGATATGGAGCTGGGAGAAGTGGGGAGTCCTCCTCCACTCCACAGTGCTGCTGGCATGGCACACACTTCTCTGCCACCAAGAGTGACCCTGGGAGCCAGCACAGAGAACAGCAGAATGTGACTCACTCCAAAACCATGGGCCTGGGGATTAGGAACAAGAGGGGCTCATCTCCTCCTGTCAGTGGTGATGGCAGAGGGCAGGGCTGAGCTGGGATGGGCACTGGGCATGGGGCACAGTGGGTACCTGAGTTTGCTGGACATGGGTGTGACATCCCCCGTCTCTACCCACCCTGTGCTCAGTCCTGCTGGGAACCATGAGTCCCTGGGGCACTGGACTGCCCAGACCAGAGCTCCCAGTGGCAGTAGGGAGGCTGTGAGGTGCTGCAGCATCTTTCGTTGCTCCTGGACCCTGTGCTGGCTTTTCTGTGCAGGTTATGCCAGGGTATGTAACATGTCTGGGGTGTGAAGCCACAGCCAGACCCCCAGGCTGCCAAGACCTGAGGCCTTTGGAGCATTGTGCTACCCAGCATCAAGCTGTGGCAGCTGGAGCCCCTCTTGGTGCTTGGCTGTTTCCCATCAGGGGTGTTTTGGCCACCAGCCTGGCCACCCACATCATCACCCACACCTACTGCCTCCGCATGCCTTTAACATGGAACAACTTCAAGGGAAGCTCTCTGGGCTCCAGCCCTGAGAGCCCAGGTGCTGGCAGGTCCTGCCCCTAGCCTGGCACATGTTGGCCCCAAAACCAAGGCATTCCTGGCACAGAGCTGAGAACCAGCCCTGGACCCACTGCACACAGCCAGGTGGCACTGCCTGGCACTGCCTGTGCCCAGTGCCCAACGGAGGGGGCATATGCCTTGCACAGCCCCAGCACACCCTGCCCTTGCCCAGGCACCGAGCAGGGGCTCAGCTGGTGCCTCTTCCTGGGGAAAGGATGGGGCAGGGGACAGGCAGTGCCTGCCGTGGCTCTGAGCATCCCTCCAGCAGGTTTTACTCCTAAGGCACTTAGTGTGCTATGCAGAGAAAGGAAATATCAGAAAATCAGCCCATTTTCTGCTATCCCCACTGTGTCTGGCTCTGCTGGGGTTTGCAGAGCTGGTCCCAGTGCCAGCCAGTGTCCCTTGTCCCCAGAGGCAGGGCTGGCACCGGGCTATGGGGCTGCACTCTGCATCTTCCTGCACTGCCAAGCCAGCCCCGTGCCACACACGGGGGGGGAACACAGACGGTCCCCAAAGGGCTCACGGCGAGGGGTTGGGGGTAGGCGGGTGGCGGGCACCTCCAGCCCTGGTTCACAGCTCCTTCCTGGCAGGACAGGCAGCCTGGTGTCCCAAAGCCACCCCGCAGGAGCCGAGCGGGACGAGCCCGTTGCGCACACCGTACCTTGCTTCTTCCACCGGTTCTGCGTGAGCATTTCCATGGAGCTGATGAATAACAGCAACATGAATATTATCCACTGCATCTGGGCAGGAGTGGTGTCGGACAGGGGAGGAATCAAATCATCCAAGCGGCTGGCGGGCTCGGCTCCTGCCAGAGCCGGTGAGGGCTGGTGGGAGGGCGACGAGCGGCTCCGGGCTCACACCATCCCAACCCGAGCTTCGGACACACAGCCACACTCCAGGGCAGCTTCAGCCGGCGACAGTGGGGCAGGCTGGGGCTGTCAGGCCCGGGGAGTGCTCATGGTGACGGGGAAGTGCTGGCTGCTCCAGGGAGCTCTGCCTTTATAGTCAGTGTCAGCCCCCTCTCCTCACCCTCCCTTTCAAAATAATAATAATCCTACAAAAAAAAGTAAAAAATCCCCCAGCAGCAACAAAGCGACTGGCAAACGCCCTGGCTGGATCCCCCCGGAGCACTCCAGCCACCACCTCGGCTGGGAACCGTCCCGCCGTCCCGCCGCGGTCCGACTGTCCCGCTGCCATCCCAGCGCCGGGGTCACAGCGAAGCCCCCTGCGATTTTGGGAGGGTGGAGCCAGGAGGGTGACGCTGCCTGCGCCGGCCCCCCCAGCTCAGCCCCCCGGCTCAGCCCCCCGGCTCAGCCCCCAGCTCAGCCCCACCAGCTCAGCCCCCCGGCTCAGCCCCCCAGCTCAGCCCCCCAGCTCAGCCCCACCAGCTCAGCCCCCCGGCTCAGCCCCCCGGCTCAGCCCCCCCAGCTCAGCCCCCCGGCTCAGCCCCCCGGCTCAGCCCCCCGGCTCAGCCCCCCCAGCTCAGCCCCCCGCTCCGAGCCCCCGCAGGGCTGGGGGGGGCAGGGACAGCCCCCGGGCAGGGCTGAGCCCCCCGGTCGCCGGGAGCCGTGGTGGGTCTCCGGCAGCTCCGGCGGCGGCTGCGGGTCTGCCTCGGCTGTCCCCAGGATTGCAGCTGACTCTGATTTTCCGAGCGCTTCTTAACTCACCTCCCTCCGAGCTGCGGGAGCGAAGCTGAGCCGAGCCGAGCTGTGCCAAGCTGTTCCAAGCCAAGACGGGCTCGCTGCGCTGTTCTGGGCTCCCATGCGGCTGTCCATACCCCTTGTTGCACGCTGTGCTCCCCAAAACCCACCCTAGGGGCTGTGCTTGAAGTGGGGTGCAGGACAGGAGGGGCACACCTCACTCGACAGGTACCCAGGTGACCTACAGGCACAGGTGCCCATCGTGGGAGCCCCACGTGCTCATCCCATTGTCCCAGCCCTGTGCCAGGAGCCGTACCCTGGAACAGCCTGGTGACCTCCCAGCCAGAGCTCCAAGGCCACTGGCCACCAGTGACAGCCGCAGTGACAGCACATTCACTCCTGTCATCACCAGGTGCAAACCAGCACATGGTGCCCCTCTCCTCCCTCCGGAGGGGGCACAGAGAGACTTTCTGGGCACACAGGACCCCCCTGAGCACCCTGGGGCAGATCATCATCCACCTGCTCATCCCACACACCAGAGAACTGCAGGGCTCCTTTCCACCGGGGATGCTCTGGGTCTGCATTGCCTGGGATGGGGGTGCTGAGAACCAGCAAACTCATTGCACCAGAGGGGACCACCCACGGGGCTGCAGAGGACGTGTCCATCTGTGTCCTGCGGTGTCCAGCCATGCCTGGGACAGTACATTGGGGTTAATCTTCTCTCTACCCTCGAATTTCTCCCTCTTGTTTCCCTTCTCTCCCCCAGCCCCCCTGAACCTGTCTGCCCACCACTCCCATCCAGCACTGCTGCATTTCATTCCTGAAGGGTTAATGATCAGACAACAAAGGAGCCATTTCAGACCCTTTTGGCCTCATTGTAGGAAACCAGGAGTAATAACCGAGGAAACCAGGAGTAATAATGGTTGGGATCACATCAGGTGTTTTTTTTTTCTAATTATGAAATAAATTGAAAAATTACACATAAAATGCATAAATTGCAGCATCTGGCTCAGATGAAATTTCCATAAACAACCAAACCTGCAGCATGGCATCACCATCAGGAATTTGCAAGGGCTGGGGCCCATGTGGACATGGGGATGGTGCTGCCATCCCAGCACAGAAGAATAGGGACATGGCAATGTCATTGGGGATATCTGAGTGTCTCCAAACCCTGGCTGCAGGCAGCTGCATCCGTGGGGATGGCAGTGACTGGGATGTGACGTGGATGCCACAGGGCAAGGAGCTTCCACAACTCCTGTTGGGTGCCAGCACTGCTGCCCTGGAGCCCATAGGGAATTTCCTTGTCCAGACCTGGGAGGCAAACACTGGGCAAGGGCCAGGGAAGCACCTCATTCCCGGTCACGCTCTCTGGCTGCTGGCACGGGTGAGCGGATGTGGCACAAGCTGTGCCAGGGTGACCCGTCACAGGAGGACGCACTAATTAGACAGCTCTCGTTAGTGCTGGATCCTGGGGGCACCACGTGGCCATTGCTCAGCCCATCCCCAGCTGTCTGGGATCACGGGGGATTTGCCAAGGGTGGCAGTCCCCATGCCCCTGCTGCTGAGTGCCAGGTATCCCTGAAACAGCAGAGAAACCCACACATTTCCTTTAATTTGTCTGTTTATGACAAATCCTGCTGTCGGCGGGAAGAGAGGTGGTGCCTGCTCTTTAACTGGGCACCTGGCAGCCCTCTGGGTTGTGCAGGGAGGGGTTTGGGGGGCTGCGGGGAGGGGCAAGCCCAGCTGATGATGCCAGGGCAGCACCCGCGGTGACTCAGGGATGATGCCAGGGAGAAGCGAGGCTGAGCCGCGGGCGCCGCCGGCAGCTCCCGGCTCCTCACGCAGCCCCGCTCCACGCCAGCACAGAGGGAATGAAATGTTCCTCCTCCGTCTTCCAAAGCAGAAGGGAGAAAGTGTCCAGAAAGATAATTTGGAAAGTTTGTTTGACACTTGAGCACACTTTCATCTTCGGAAAAATCTTGGTGACCTTCCAAAGCTGCACCGCCTGCTTCCCGGCACGGCAGGCGCTCCAGGGCACACGCCCGTGGCACCATCCCAGTGGCTGCTTTCGGGATGCTCAGGGCTCTGGAGGGGACAGTGCGGTCCCGCCGGGCCCACAGGTCAGCAGGGATGCAGTCACAGAGGTGGTGGCACAGGGATGCAGGTGCAGGGATGCAGGCAAAGGGGTGCAGGTGCAGGGATGCGCCTAGCAAAGGTAATAAAGCGAAAATTAAACGTCTGGAGCTGGCTAGCAGCAGGGGACAGGAAGGGGCAGGGGGATGGAGAGAGCCCCTGGATGAGGGCGGGGTTTTCTCCACAGGTGCCATGAGCTCCCAGCAGGCACGAGGGCCGGGAGGGATCTTCCCCAGTGCATCCCAGGCGATGAATGTGGGTTTGATCAGGGGAGGGTTTGAGCGGATGGTAGTGGATAAGGAAGAAAAATACTTGGCATTCCTCTCCCATCATAACAAGCCCAGATGCTTGGACGGTGGCAGCCCACTTCCCACAGGAATGGAAAGTCACAGCTGCTCTCGCGCCAGCTCGGCAGAGGCCCTTTCCCTGCTCTGAAGAAAAGCCAGCTCCACCTCACGCTGCACCACAGCCCTCGCTGGCACCCCATGACACGGCTCCCTCCATCACCCAGGTCCCAGGGGGTGGCACTGCCCATGACCCCACTCCAGGAGAGCTTGGAGCAGGGAAATGTGCTGGGAAAGGCCAAGTATGAGATTTACTGCTGCTGTGGCTGGTGCTCCTTGCCACATGCCAACACGTTGGGAATACCTGGACTAGCACAGCCCTGCTGATGCCGTGGGAGGCATTAATGGGAAGCAGCTCCTGTCTGGTCAGAGCTGGTGGGAGCGATTCCAGCCTCCTGGCAGCCCAACTCACCACCTCCCATGCCAGCACAGAGCCAGTGAGGTCCCTCAATGCTGGGGTGCCAGCAGCTCTCCCAGATGAGAAGGAAGGCATGAAGGTGGCTGATTTTAGTGCTGACATTGCCAAGTGCAGCCTGCAGCTCCCTCATGGCACATTTGCTCTTCCCTCCTCCTCCTCCTCTTCCTCCTCTTCCTCCTTTTCCTTCTGCTTTTCCTCCTTCTCCTCCTCCTCCTCATGCCACACTTCAGCCATTCCTGGATTTGTGCCACCCGCCATTCCTGTTGTTCTCAGGGAATGTGGCATCCCAAGAGGCTCAAGATTTGCCATAAATCACATCCTTCATCCCAGAGCGAGCGCTGGAGCTCCATCTCTCTTCTTGGCTCCTCTGGCTTGCTCCAGTCCTGGACGCCAGCGTGGCTGCACAGCCTTCAAGTGCTCCAGCTGCCAAAACAGGAGCAAAGCCCAAAGAGGGAATTGGCATCCGGTGGCACTGAAGGCCAAGGGGCAGCAAGAGTAGGAGAGAGAGCCGGGAGGAAAGGGAAGAGGAGCAGTGAGATGGGAGGGAAGGCTTGGTGTGGAAACTGAATTCCTGGTCCATGTCAGCAGAGCAGATTTCCAGTGTTTATTTTATCTCTTCACTTGAGCCCCTTTGAGGCAGAATATATTAAATGGCCTGACTTTATATAATGGAAATAATTGAAACAATACTCCTGCTTCCAGCCGCAACGTGCCGTGATTTCAGCCAAGAGTGGCCAGCCCGCTCGAGGTGGTGGGGACAGCCGGCGGCGGCGGCGGCGGCGCTTGTTCGCTGGTTATTGTTGACACATGTCAGCGTCGCCTTCCAATTTCCGTCCAGCTGTCAGAGCGGGGAGAACACCCGCGGCTGGCGCGGGGCGGGCTCAGCGCCGGCAGCACCAACGGGCGCGGGGAAGGACGGCGTCCCCGCACCGGGATCTCCGCTCCATGAGGCTGGTGGCGTCCCCGCACCGGGATCTCCGCTCCATGAGGCTGGTGGTGATGGCTGGGCTGGGATTTCCCAAGGGGAGATGGTGTTGGGGCAGCGCTCTCAGATAGCCAGGTGAGGATGGTGGGATGTGGAGAAGCTTGGGAGGATGGAGGGTGTTGAACTGTTGAACTGGGATCTTGGTAATCGCTGGAGAAGGTGAAAGGAGGAGGTGAACGTGAAGGCTGGGGGTTGTTGAAGGTTTTATCCAACTCTGCCCCAGCAGTGGGTGATGTTGGGGCAGGGAAAGGCCCCCAGCATCCCTGTGGGAAAGCACTTGCACCAAGCACCATCCTTGAAGCCAACATCAATCTCCATCCCACATGAGCCACTGAAACTCTGTCACTGAAAATATGTCATCGCTCCTTGAGCGGAGCTGAAGGGATGAAACGAGCAAACATGGTGGTGAGGAGTCACCAACATTGAGCCAGGCCATAAACCAATTCCCATTTGTGGGCACTGTGGGGTTCCAAAAGTTGGCAGGAGGTGATAGTGAGAGCAACAGCAGGCAAGGCCTTTGAGGAACTGTGACATGGTGTGAAAAGTGCTCCAGAATCTCCTCCCGCCATTGCAGCCACTCCTCTGGCTGTGCACAGTGGGGGCAAAGGGAAGGTTTCTCCAAGGAAAGGCAGGAGATGGGGCTTGCAGTGTAGGACAGGGAGCCTGGGGTTTGGGGCAGCTGGACTGCAGATTCCCTTGCTGCAAGGAGCTGGAATTCCCCAGATGAGTTGGGTGCTGCTACTGTGCTCAACAGGACCCCTCAGCCTGGGCAAAGCCTGCTCTCCCAGCAAAGCCAAAGCATCAGTGACCATGCAGCATCCTCCTCTGGGCCAGATGTGCCTCTGCCTTCTCTGCAATGAAAATAATATGTTTGTTACTGGAAGGGAGTAAGGCAGTGGTATTTTAGTATCTGGCCCTCTTCTATTCTCCTAAGAACCATATATGCCAAATTCCAACAGATTTTTTTTTTTAATATTTGGACTATTTAAGGAAACTATTGAGAAAGACAGATGGAAGCATCAGTCAGATGGATGTTCCTGGCTCCACGTGAGACAGCTCTCAGAAGTCCCATTCTTTTTCAAATAATTTTAATGTGACTACATGGTTCCCTCTTGCACATCATTCCCCAGGAGGGTAAACCCTCTGACTCTGGTGGATGACTCTCACCAGCTGGAATTCAGCAGAAGACAAAGGCTTTGAGCAGGCTGTTGGTTGGGGATGGGGAAATTCCCCCCTGCAGCCACAGAGCCCAGGGAGGGCTGTGGAAGCAGCCACTGCAGTCGTGGCTCGGGTGCCCAAGGCCAGCCCTGCCCATGACCTGCCCTGCCCATGGCCTGCCACAGCTGCAGCTCCCAGAGCATGTGCTCCCAGTCAGGGGACGTGGTGAGAGGCTGAGGTGACCCTGGGCAGTGGAAGGCAAGCAAGGTGCCTATCTGTGTGCCCTCAGGGAAGCAAAACTTGGGATATGTGGTTGCACCTGCACCTCAGCTTGTGCCAGGGCTGAGAGCCTGATGTTGGTGCTGGATCACTCAGCTGGGACTCGGCCACCGAAGGTTGTGATGGTGTCTCTGTCTCAAAGTTTACTTTTAATCCATTTTGCTGATAATCCAACCCTGGTGTCTCAGCTCTGGGAACTGCCCTGGATCCTCTGGTTGCAGTTGAACGTGGACTTTTGCAGCATCCCAACCCTCACGGACCCTTCTTGGCAACAGGATGTGATCATTCCGTGACAAAAGCCAGCGGCTCCTCAGCTCCCGCCTGCCCTGGCCAAAGCTGCAGGGATGTGCTCATGCTTTGGACACCAAGCCAGGAGGAAACAGCGTGTCAAGGAGCTTTGTCCTTTGATGGACCCTGCTGTGCTGGCACGGGGTTGGGAAACACCCAATTTAAGTTCATGGTCCGCAGGAAGTGGAATTTGGGTCTTCCACAGGGACATGGGTCCCTCCTCATCCTCCCAGCCTTGGGATCTATCCTCAGTCCTACTGACATCCCAAGTCCTGGCTCTGTCCCTGGGTCTCTAGGGCACTGCCTCCCATCCCTCCCCTCCAGAAAAATCCAGGAACGTGGCACAGCAGGGCCAGCCTGGACTTTGGTCATCAGCCCCGCTGTGGCTGCCAGCACCCCAGGGCCGGCGGCCGTGTGCCATGGTGACTTATAAAGGCTTTTTTTCAAAATTAATAACAGGAGAAACACAAACTTTAATATTTCTGAAGTGAAAATGGAGTGATAATTGTATTTAGCCGACATTCAGGAAAATTATTACCACCTGGCAGCCCCATTTGTGGCTGACGTCAAAGAGCACCATAAACCACCATTAGTTTGGAGAACACCAGGGGAAAAAAAAAGGAAAAGAGCAGAAATGGTGACCTTTGTATTAAAAAATCCAGGATCAGGAGTATCCAGGGATGCTGGACAGAGCAGGTCCCTAGGGCCTGTTTGTCATCAGAAGTTTGACTAACACTCTGGAGTGTCAGCAGATACGGTCCTCAGAGGTTGAAGGAAAAGGCATGGAGAAAAATGTTCCCCTCTTCTTTTTATTTTTCTGTCTTTTATATCCTGTTTATGCCACAAACAAATTCAATTTTCAGGAGCTGGAATAAAGACAAAGCCTGAGCTGTTTAAAATGGGTTGTGGGCAGCTCCCGCTCGAAGCACACAGAGAAGGTTCATCACCCCAAAAAGCACCAAATTGCAGGAGTGGGGAGAAAAGGGGGTTGGAGTGAGACAGAGGAGCTGAAGCAGTGATGCAGAGGTGCCAGTTGGGTGCCCTGAGCCTCATGCCCACTTCTGAGCATCCCATGCCCACTTCTGCTGCAGTTGGAGGAGGGATACAGGGACATGGTCTCCAACTGGTCCCCAGTGCCACGGCCGGGCGCAAAGCCGTGGCAGCAGGCTCTGGCTCATGGAAAGAATTCTTCACTTGGGAATTTGAGCAAAAAAGATTAAATGAAGTAAAAAATGCATGTCACACTATGAAAGCAGAAAAAGAACATTTCCAAACATCCCCAGCCTCCTCCGCACCCCGCACGCACTCCAGGCGCTCTCAGCTGCCTCCTCTCCTTCCCATGGCATTTTGGGGGTTCATGGCTCCCCACCACAGGGGAGAGCTCTGTCTCAGCTCTGAGGCAACCACAACATGGAGAGACATCATGACCTGGTGCCCTCATCTCTTTCCATCCATCCCCCCTCTTCCCTGGCTGTCTGGGAGGCTCCCAACAGAACCAACCCGGCCATCCATTGCAGTAGGGAGGTTCCAGCACCTTCCTGCAGACAGAGGGTCCCTCCTGCTGAGGTCCTAGCCCTGGCCTAGGGGTGCTCTGGGGTGCAAAGGGTGATTCCAGTCCCAAGGGAACTGATGCTGCTCAGACTTCCCTGGAGACAGGGAATAAATCTGCATCAGTCCTTTGGTGGAGGAGAGATATTCCTGCGCAGGAACAGGGGTCCTGCAAGGATCACAGCAGTGCTTCCCATGGATGGAGATTTCCAGGGTCCTGGCATAGCAGTGCTTTCCTACTGTGGGTCTGGAGCAGGGCTGATTCCAGGCATCAGCACTGAGGAAAAATCTCATCATACTGTGGTGAAAGAGTGATGTGTGGCATGGCCTCCCCAGGTGCAAAATGCCTCCTCCCTTAGGAAAAGGGGATAATTAAAGGGTACTGATGTTTTGAGCTGTTTAACAATGCTGGTTTGTTAATTTGACCCCTCCTGGAACACCACACAACAATCCCTGTGCTCCCACACTCCCCCAGCCAGCCCGACAGAAGCAGGGCCAGCAATGGTTCCATCAGCCAAACCAGTTCTGGCTCCAGTGCTCCCAGTTCCAGTGGAGCCACTGGGATGGGGATGTCGGTCTATCCCCACATGGGGATGAGCCCCAGCTCTGCTGACAAGGGCAGGGCTGGGAGCACCTGGGTTTGCAGCAGGTTGGGAGTGTCCCTGTCCTTGGCCATCCCAATGGCATCTCACTGAGCCTCAACCAAACAACTGGAGATCGCTGAGAGCACAAACAAGCAGCATTTGATTAGATTACTTTTTTTTTTACATTTCTTTTCTCCTGAAAAAACAAAGAGAAGAGGAGAATTCATATTTCCTGTTCTTGTGAAAGGAATTTGCCAGCATGTGGCAGGGAAAGCAATGCTGGTGGCCTGGAAAAGTCATCACCTCGTGACTCTAGGGGCAAAGAGGAGCCAGGAGGCGGCTGGCATGGAGGCTCCACACCCAGACACCTGCACTGGGGCACAGGCCAGAGCAGGGAGCTCTTGCCAAGGCTGCAGCTCTCTAATCCTGGGTGCTGGGAAGCGGCAGGATGGCGTGGCTAGGCCAGGCTCAAGCTCCAGTGCTGCCAGGGTCTGAATGTCTCAGCAAAGCGGCAGCGGCGCCCAGCCAGGGCTTCAGGAAGGAATTTCAGAAAGGGCTTGGTGTGGCCTCTCTTTTCCCAGATCAAAAGCTGGGATCTGCTCAGCAATCCTCCTCCAGCGTTTTGCCAAGTTGCCTGGAGGGGTCAGAGGAGCAGAGTGGGGCTGATCTGAGAAGGCCTCAGCACCCTGGGGTTAGGGAGAGGATCTGCATGGGCAGAGGGATGTGATGGGCAGAGGGACCATCAGGTCAGGACTTGCATCCCTGCATCCCCACAACCCTGAATCTCTGCATCCCTCCATCTCTGAGTCCCTGCATGTCTGCTTCCCCCAAATCCCCACATTCCTGCATCCATACATCCCTCTATTCCCATACCCCTGCATCCCTGCCTCCCCACAGCCCTGGAAGGCTGTTCTGTTCTCAGGTTATTCAAACATCCTGTCATTCTTCCCAGACAATTGGTGCTCCTGCTTGTCTGGCATATCCTACTGCAATGGACAACTCTGCAGCCCTGGCATCTTGCTCTTGATCAAAGTTACGCATTCACTGAATTCTTCCATTTCCATATTAATAATGGATAAATCCTGTTGCATAATTATTTTCACATCATCTCTCTTCCCTGGTCCTGAGAGGCACCAACCACCCTACAGATCCCTGCATAGCTGTGGTAAGGGTTGGGCACCCTGGTGCTGCAAGGGGGAGTCCTTGTCGCTGGTCCCTTGAGGCTGGGGATGCTACTGGGTTTGAGTTTCCCAATCCCTGGATGTGTTCAAGGCCAGGTAGAATGGTCTGGTGGAAGGTGTTCCTGCCCATGGCAAGAGAGTTGGAACTGGATGATTCTATCACTCCCAAAGCCTCCAGCCCCCTCCTCAGTGCTGCTGAGGCTCCAGGAGCTCTCAAAACACTGGGGGGTCTCAGCCAGACCTTCACCAGACACTGGCACAGCCCCTGCATCCTCCACCACCCCCTGGGCAGGCTGCAAAGGGGAAGTGATGTTGGAGAGAGGCAGGATGCAGCATGCCAGGGGTCCTGTGCCAGGCAGGGACACGGAACAAGGTGCAAAAGCCCCTGGGGGACTGGCAGCAGGATGCAGGACCATCTCCATCCCTGGAATGGGCCCTCCTGCTGGTTCTGGGGACAAGAGCGGCTGCGGGCGAAGGGAGCAGCAGTGTCAGTGCACGGCCAGTTCCCAATTTGCACCAGCCTAGAACAATGACAATGACAATGGTAGAAATAAAGAGATGAAAAATGTGTCTGTGATTTGAAGAAGCTGGAAACATCCAGCATAGGGGACAGAGGGCAGGAGGGTGGCTCCCGACTGGCCATTGCCCCGGCAGCGAAAGGGGTCCCTAATGCCTCCAAGCTGTGCAGCCCTTCATGGAGAGCAGCCTGGCTTTCCACAGTCACAGCTTGGGAATAATTCAAAGATTTTCTTGTCAGGAATTTCTTGCTGGGAGTGGCTGTGGGCTTTTATGTCTGCACCAAATGGCTGTGAGGGGTTGGGAAGGCAGGCAGGGGCTCAGTGGAGCCCCACAGCCTTGTGCAAAGCATCCGTGTCCTGCTCCCATATGGAGAGCAAAGGAAAGGGAAAGGCTGAGTGGTGGCAAAAACCACAATCATCCAGGCCTCAGCAAATGGCAGGTCCCACTCAGGCACCCGTTCTGAGGCAGTGGCCACATCTCTGCCAGCCTGGTTTTCCATCCAGGATGAAGTGGGAGCAGGAGGGGGCATCAGGGCCAGACCATCCCCGGCGCCTGCCATGACAGGGGCGGCAGTGGCTGCTCCCAGCACCACCCCACAGCTCATCCCCTTCTTGGGCTCTTCTCCTTTCCTCCCTGGAATTTTGCCCTCCTGGTTGGTTTTTTGTTGTTGTTGTTGTTGTTTCTCTTTTTTTTTTTTTTTTGGTAACATAAATTTTTTCATAGCCTTTTAAACACTGTAAAATTTAATACAAAGGAAATTAAAAAACCCAGAGGAACTATTCTCAAAATAATTTCACAATCCACACACATCCCTCAGCAAATTGAATTTGTAGGAAATAAAGAACAAAATATGACAATAAAGGGCTTCTAAACAAATCCTAATGTGTCACATATGGAAGTGCAAATGCCAGCCTGTGTGCAGGCACTTGGCGGAGGTGGGTGGCATGTGGGACTGGGGGGCACAGCTCTGCCACCCCCCAACACTGCTGGGAGTCCCTGCACTCCTGGGGGCAGCTTGAAGGAGCCAGGGAGGTTTTGCTGCCTCAAACTTCACATTTTGAACCCTGGCTGAGCGTGTCTTTCTTGTGTCCCAGCAGCTCCAGCTCTGGTGGCAATGCTGACAGCATGTCCTGCTTCATCTGCCTGGATCCTGACCAGTTTGTGGCAGTTAATGGGGAGAACTTCAAAGGATCTGAATCAGCTCTGCCAGGGTCCCACAGGGTGAGCTGGGAACCTCCTGCCTCCCAGCAATGCCCACAGCATGGCTTCCCCATGGCCACTCAGCATCCTGGGGGCTTGGTGGTGGGGGGACACGGGTACTCACTGTACCCCCATCCTCACACCCCCATCCCACACACACACCCAACACCATCCACCCCCAAAAAGCATATCCTTCCCAGATGTTCCTTGTCCAGCTGTGGCCCTGCTTCTCCCCCTTGTTTTATTCCTCTTCTATTAATAAACCTGGCACCTGAAGAGGAATTTTCCCTGTAAACACCCAGCCTCACACTTTAGTGACTTTTGTTCCGTGTTTTAATTAACGAACTGGAAAAAATGTCAATTGTTACCCACCACGGGCACGTGTGTCCTGCAGGCTGCCAGAGACGTGTCCTCCCTGCTCTGTCCCATGCTGTGGTCACAGGGCAGAGCCACTCTGCCCTTTGCCAGAGGGAAAATAGGGGATATCTGGAGGGTTATACCCAAACTGCTGTCCCACTGCTGCACCCACACATGGCACCACTCCAGGGGGATCCAGGTGTTTCTCCCTTGCCCAGATGCCCCATCCCAGATGGTCAGTGCTGCTGGTTTACCATGGTGCAGCCCAGCCCACCACAACTGGACCCCTTGCACCCCCTCACCATCCCCAGCCCCACCGGGCAGCATCTTGGACCAGTTTCACCAAGGAATATTCCCCACCAGCCGGGAAGCCAATACTCCCCGAGAACATTGCCTCATCCCAGCCGTGCGTGCCTGGGATGGGGAGAAATGCTGGGGAGCTGCAAAAGGCATCCAAAAATTAATGTACTGTCTGCAGCAGCGCTGGGGCTGCAGCCCGGGGGGAAGCGCCCGCCGTGTGGCATGGAAGGAACTGCAGAGGAAAGGGTCTTCTGAGGATAGCGGGAGCTGCGCGGCAGGAGCAGCCTTTGCTCTGCAGCCTTCCCGCAGCTCCAGGACAAGCTTGGCATGGGACTGGCTCTTCCCCCATATGCAATGCCACCTCCTGCTCGCCCCTGCAGAGGGAAGGCGCTGTCAGCCCTGGAATGCTACAGTGGTGTCCCCGCATCCATGCACCCCCACCTTTGGTGCTCTCTGCAGCCGCCGTGACCTCGGACATCTCCCTCGGCACTCGGAGCAGGGAGCAGCGCTGCATCCCGGCTTTGCTGCTGGGGCTCAGGCAGTGAGCAGAGGCCAAGCCCGTGTGGGCAGTGCAGACAGGCAGCCCGTGGGCAGGGCGCTGCCCGTCTGGGGCTGGGACACCCCGGCAGCCAGCTTGGGACACCCCGGCAGCCAGCTGCTCCTGCTTTGATGTGGAGTCCCTCAGGCTCCGCACAATGCAGACTGGGGCGGGATGAAGCAAGGGTGATTGATTGTCTTGTTTTGTTCCTCCAAGGCTGTCCTGGACTGCTCGGATTCACAGCTGAGATCCCCCAAGAGCAGGGGCAGGCAGTGTCCACCCAGGCTGCAGGGATGGGGCTGGGGCTGGTGGGGTGCAGGCTCTGGCTGGAGGCAGTGGGCTGGTGGTCTGAACTCTCTGTGCCTCAGTTTCCCCATCATCACTGCCCTCTTGGAAGCTTTGGTGTCTCTGGATGAAATACATCCCCTGAAATCGTCCTCCATTACTCTCAGGTGTGCTGGGCATCCCTGGAATTCAGGTCAACAACAGAAGCATAGGAGCCCTACCAAGGGTAAAGCTCATTAGGATTTGAGCACGTTGACCTTCGAAAAATGGAGTTTAGCTCCATCCAGTTGATGAGTCATGACTCTGTTTGTGCGATGCACTCCCTGCAAGCAAGGTTTCCACCGCAGAACTAACAGGCTTTTCTGGGAAGCACAGGGGTTCTGGGTTTCCTAATTATTTTCAAACCCTACTGGCAGCCTCTCTTTGACAGGGATCACGCCTGCTCGAAGCGCAGCACTCAGGCGTGTTTAGAGTCCTGAAGCACTGACTGACTTTAGCTCGGCCTCGCTGCTGAGCGCCGGCTCTCGCAGCCCCTCCTGCCCGAAACTGCCTGCATGTGGTTTGCATTTCTTCCCCGGAGAAAAAACCCCTTTCTCCTGCCTCAGTGTCATCTTTCCCTGGAATTGAATTTAGGGGAAATGAAGGGGAGGCCAAATTTTCATGGAGTGACTACCTTCCCTCTCAAGGCAATGATGGCAGTGAGGGGAAAAGCCCGTTCCAGGAACCCCTGCCCCGGTCCATGTCCCTTGGCACTGGTAATTTCAGTCACAATCAGGTGCCTCCTTCTGAGCCAGTAAGCCCTGAGGCACTGAGCAGATTGTGGAGAAGCTACTCCAGTGCTGCTGGCTCTCCCTGCTATGCAGCAGGGGATCCAATCTTTCCCTCCCACTGTGTGCTAGGAAACTGCTGCCTGCATGGAGCAGGACTGGGATTCTGATAGAAAACATGGCAGTGCCATCCATCACCCTGAGTGATGCATGGGGGGCTTTCCCATCTATGGAAAAGGAGCAGCAGGAAGCTGACCTCGAGGGAAGCAGCAGCCTGCAATACCTGGACATCAGTTAGGGATTATCCACGGCCCCTCTCTGCCTTCTCCTGTGAGACTCTGGGTCATACCCAGCATGCACAGCACAGCACAGGGGTGAGCCAGCTGCCCTGGCCGTGCTGGCTGCCATTCCCAGCACAGAGGGCTCATGGGCTGCCAGCAGGGCGGGCAGTTGGGAAATCTGTTTCCTCTTCTGCTCGTTACGACACCACAGTGGGCGCATGCAATGGGAGCAGTGAGGCAGTGGGAAAGTATGAAGGTCAGGGGAGGCTGCGGTTTGTGTGACGGATGTGACCCCGGCTGATGTAGCCTTTTACCTGCTCCAAGCATCGCCATCCAGCTGGGATAGCTCCAGCTACTGCCTCCCCTGGGACATCACCCCTAGCCATGCTCTGTCAGGGAGCAATATCTCCACAGATCGCATTCCTGGGTGAAAGAGGGAGGAAAATGGCCAAGGGCAGCTTCCTTGGTGCAAGAGCTGGGCGTGAATCGTCACAAACACGTGCGAGGCATCAGGGCACCGGCTGCTCTGAGGGCTTCGCTCAGCTCTCACAGCATCATTCCTGCTCCCAGCTAGGCTCCAGCAGTCACATAAAGGACACAGCTGCTCTGACAACGGCACCAGCGTGCCCAGCAGCCGCCCTGACACACTCGCCTTGCAGCACAACTCTGCCAGCTCTGTAATCCCCATCACGTCCTCAGTGACTTGGCTGTTGATTCCAGCCGGGCCGGGGCTCTCCGTACCTCCCACACAGTTTGCAGGCCCCTAACTCACATTAGGGGGCTGCTTTCATGTGGCCAGTGGTTTTCATCATCACTGAGCCATGGCGTGAGTGAAGCACGGGAGCAGAGGAAGGAGACAACGGGGAGTCAGGCAATGTGGGCCAGCATGGCACCGTGAGTGCTGGAATAACAGCTTTGATGTAGTGGCAGTCAGCCCCGGGGCCATGGGCTCAGGTATGGCAGAGCCCTGGCTCCCAGGAGGGTCCCGTGGTGAGGGGATGCATGGAGCCCTCCAGCTTTCCTCACTGCTCTGCCCATGGAGAGGCTGATCGGGCCAACAGAGACTTGGCACCAAAAGTCACTTTCCAAGAGTGTCCGGGGCAGCTGACACAACATAGTGTGGGAAAATAAATCAAGGATTAACATGGAGGTGAGGCCACAGGAGGACAAGCTGAGGGCTGGATAGGAGCAGGTAGTGAGGGGTGAAAGGATGAGGAGTGGATGGTGGGTGAACAGAGATGGCAGAAATTTGGATGGGAAACGGAAAGCTTGGCAAGCACTCAGAGAGCTGTGGTGTGATCCTGCTGAGACACCAATCCTAAATACCCTGTGCTCCTGCACCTGCAGGAACCTGTGCAGCCGCTCTGCAGGAACGTAGGGGGAGTCCAATAGCAGCAGCGAGATACAGGATTCCAGATCAGGTTTCTGGAGGGAGACATGATTTCAAACTCTGCCTCAGAACTGGGCATTTAAATGGAGTCACTGGTAGCTCCTGGCCCACCCAGGGCTGGGCTGTGCTGGGAAAGTGAAATGTGAATGTCATCAAAGCCTGAAACTGCGGCTGCTGCCCAGGAGTGAGCTGAGCCATGGGGTGGAAATGCTGCTGCTGCTGCTCTGAATCACATCTGAGCGATGGAGAAGCTCCGGCTGAGGCATTTCCTGCTGTTCCCAACTCATCCCCATCCGATGCCTCTCTCATGGAGCTCCTGTGCTGAAATCCTGGCCCTGTGGAAAATCCACAGCAGCTTTCCTGATGAGTCCAGCTGTCTTCCCTGAAGAAAGGAGTGACCAAGTATGGCAGGAGGTGTGGTGTCTCCTGGTAGTGATTCCCATGGGACCTGCCAGGCTGTGGTCAGTTGTTCAGCCTCAGTGACTTCTTGAGAGGGAAATGGAAAGAGTGAGCAGTGCGAGTTAATTAATTGACGAATAATGAAGTCAAGATGAGCATCCCCCAAGGAGCCGGAGCTCAGATTAGGAAAGCAGCAGATGATGGTGTTCCCTGGCTTTGTCCCGAGCCCCAGCCTCCTGCCAGCCACACTGAGGACACTGGCTCTGGCCCAGGGGCAAGGAAAAAAAGGCCCTGAATGCCTTTCAATGGCAACTTTAATAGAATTTAGGTGTTATAAGCACTGTGACCCAGACAAGGAGTTATGAAAGGGATGAAATAAACCCATCAATGGCTGTTTGGTGCTTTGATCCCTTTGGTGTCAGCATCAAGGCTTGCTATGGCAGCACAAGAAGACCCTGCATGGATTCAAATGCTTTTCTGAGGACAAGAAAGAGCCAGGAGCAGGGGAGGAGGCTCAGAGTGACATCCAGTAACCTGGAGGTTGCTGGATGGCGCTGGGCAGACACCCTTCACAGGATCATGGAATCCTTTAGGTTAGAAAAGCCTGGTTCGATCATTGAGTCCAACTATTGCCCCAGCACAACCAAGCCCACCAATAACCCTTCTGGCAAAGAAATTTTCCCTAATATCCAAAGTAAACCACTGTTGGTACAACATGAGGCCGTTTCCTCTTGTGGTGTCCCTGTTCCCTGGGAGCAGAGCCTGACCCCCACCTAGCGGCACCCTCCTGTCAGGGAGCTGTAGAGAGAAGGTCCCCCCTGAGCCTCCCTTTCTCCAGGTTGAGTCCCCCCCAGCTCCGCATGTGCTCCTGGTGCTTCAGCTCCTTCCCCAGCTCTGTTCCTTTCTCTGCTTCAGCTCCTCAATGTTCTTCTTGTCCTGGGGGGCCCGAAACCGACCCCAGAGCTCGAAGAGCCTCAGCAGGGCCGAGCACAACAGCACAGGCAGCAGCCCCGCGGCCCCAGGCGGCGGCTCGGGCCCAGCGCAGCGGACGGGGGCCCTCTAGCGAGGGGCGGTGCGGGCCCGGCTCCGCCCCGGCCGCCGCAGCCATGGCCGGTTTGGAGCCGCTGTACGCCTGGGCAAGGCCCGCCATCTCCCGTCCGCAGGACGCTCTGGTCTGCGGCATCCACTGGGAGCTGATTCGGCACGGCTACCGCTGCCTGGGTGCCGGCGACCAGGTACGGCCCGAACCGCGGTGCGCCGCCGCAGGGGCCTAGTAGGCCGCGGTGAAGCCTCAGCCTTTCCTAGCGCCGCTCGCCGGCGCCGTGCTGTCGAGCCGGCCGACCGCTGCCTGGACCAGGGGAACTGGGCGGCGCCGGCGGTGTTGGGGGCACTTGGGTTGGTGCGGGGGCCGAGGGGCCTCAGTACTGCTGTGGAGGGCTGCGGGGCTGGGGGTGTCCCTGTGTTGGGGATTCCCATTGCTGTAGGGGGGCCCCGCTCTTGGGATAGTGGTGGTGCTGAGAGGATCCCGGTACTGGGGGCGCCGAGGGTCCTGATGCTGGGGGATGTCGCAGGAGAGGAGATCCTGATGTTGGTGCTGATAACTCCAGGAAGCGAGTTAGTATAGTGTTAAGTGGAGCTTGGTGGTGAGGCAGAGGTCTGTAAGAAAAGGGTGTCAGTCCAGTGCTGAGGAGGAAATGTACTGGGGCAATAGCAGAGGGTGGGGCAGTCTAGTTCTGGACCCAGTGCTAAGATGGGGGTTTAGTGAGTTAGGATCCTGATGGGTGTTGGGAGAGTGCCTGATGTGATGTTGGAGGGTAATGGGGAGTGCAGGGCACTGTCATAGCAGAGGACTCTCCCCAGTACCATAGGAGGGGACAGTGTAGGGTAGGCCACCCCCAGAAACACTGATATGGGGCTGGGACAGACATAATGACAGCCTTCCCTCATGCCCCAGACAGCTCTGTATCATGCTGGGGAGGTGAAAGGTGTCTGACAGGGAAGAACATTGTCTCCTGTGTGGGTATTTGTGACCTCCTCCTGCTGGTCATGTCCTTCTCTTCCAGTGCAGGGATGCTGTGGGAGGCTGGAAAGTAGGCAGGGCTAGCCTGTAGGAAATCCCTGTTTGTCCTGTCAAAACCTGGAAGGCATTGAGGGATCCCCTCCCAGAGACCTCAGTTCCCTTCTGTCTCTCCCTGTGCAGCCAAGACAAGACCCCAGCCCTAGGAGTCCTGGGCTCCTGGGCAGGGTCTCAACCACCCATCTGTTTCATTGCAGCCAGGTCCTGATGAAAGGAAGTCAGAGCTGTTGCCTGCTGGCTGGGAAGCCAACAAGGAGGTGTATACACTGCGCTACAAGTCCATGGATGATGCCTATGAGCTGCTGCTGAAGGCCATCATGGTGGAGGACAGTATGATCCTCAATGTCATGGTGAGCACACATGTGGCCCCTGTGGGTTTGAAGTGGGTTTTCAGTCTTTAGCTGAAAAGAACAGCAGGGGCAGTTTCTTAAATGTTGGCTTTTGCTTGTTCTGCCTGGAAAGTGGTCCCTTGGGATAGGGCAGACCCAGGGGGTGTTTTTGTGTCAGATATGGCCCAGCATGAAGCTGGTCAAACCCTGGCTGTGTCAGGGCAGTGGGACAGTTGGCCTTGAACAGTCCAGCGTGGGAGCTGCCCTGCTTCTGTCCCTTTCCCAGCTCAGGACTTCTCTGCAGCCCCCAACAAGCAGCTGCTCCAGGTGGTTTTGCTCAGTGTTCCCCCCTTTGCAGTCTGAACTGGGGAAAGGGAGCAGGGAAAATGTTGCTGTACATGGGGGTTTGCTCCTGGGGATTCAGGCACAGCTCAGGGACATGGTGGGAAGCAGGTGGACCCCCATTCCTTGTATCCCAAGCCTGGGGCTGTTTTTGTAGCTTCTGTGTCCCTCATTCCCAGCTCTGCCAGGCAGCTCACTCTGCTTTACCTGTGCTTTTCCAGGATCGCAGATCTCAGAAGGTCGCAGATGTGACCTTGGCAGTGGCTGACTACATCAACCCAGAGCACCTGGACGATTTCCACAAGTAATTTCAGTTTCCTGGTATTTTCTGCAGGAGCAATGTCCTGCTGGCATGGAGAGGGAGCAGAAATCAGGTTGGGAGGAGCTGGAGGACTTACTCCCCAGTTAAGAACCAGGCCAGCCCTGAAATGCAGCCAGAACTCTGTTCCCTGCCTTCCTCTGCACTGGCACGAGAGATACAGAGGACAGTGGGATCATGGGTTGGAGTCCAGAGGAAGGCCACCCCACCTGGGAACAAGCCAGGCCAGCACATTTATTTCCAGAGCATTGTGCTGGGTGGACACTGCCCAAGAATGTGACAGCTTCAGCCACATTCCCAGTGTCATGTGCTTTCCTCCAGTGCAGACTGGTTGGGTTAGAGCAGAAGGGAGTGACTGAAATGGGGTAAAGGCTTTGGTGTCCTTGTGTGCTGTTACCCCTTCCTGTCCCCTCTGTGCTGCCAGTGGGGGACATGTTTTGTGCCAGGGACACTTTGGGCTTGTCTGTCTCCTCCCCATGCCTGTTGCAGCTTGTCCAGCACCTCATGTCCTGGTGCCATGGCCACCCCACCCCATTACCCCTCTCCTTGCTGCAGGGTGTACAAGAACACCGAGGAGCTGAGGATGAGAATCACTTCAGGCATCATTGCTCCCCTCGGGCCCCCTGCAGGAAAGGCCAGAAAGGAGCCTGAGTCCAAAGAGGATGTGCCCTGGGATGAGAACCCGCTCCGGCTCCCTCCCCGGCAGCCAATGGGTGCAAGGGCCCCACACAGGTGAGGAAGGAGTGTGTGGCTGCTGAGAGCCCCCTGATAGAGGGGATGTGGTCCTGGCACTGCTCCCCAAACTACACATCAGGTCCCCATCTCACACATGTGGGATGGGGAGTGAAAAGGGTCCAGATTTTCCCCAGCTGGATCAGCCTGGACACTTGGGTTTGATTTGGTTGTTGGAGAGGGATGGGCTGTTCTGGAGCCGTGTGTTGGACTGACGGATCCAGGACGGAACAGGCTGGGGCTGGGAAGTGAGGTGTGGGGTGAAGGACAGTGGCCCTGCTCCTGCTGGCTGAGGGACCATCTGGGCTGGCGGAGCAAGGACACCAGTGGGAAGGACAGTACCATTGTGTGGCTGAGGAGCTTTTGGGAGGGACACCAGAGGTGCACCCAGCACCAGTGTCCCCAGACTCCTAGAAGTGGGATTGTATCTTTGTCTGGGACATGCTGGAGAGCCTGGCCTAGCCCAGCAGTGCTTAGGGATCCCCTGACATGGAAACTCCTGATATACGTGGACAGCTCCTGCTCCAAGCAGTGGGAATAACAGGGCTCCCTTTATCTCAGCAAGCTGCTGCCACACACATCAGTGTCCCCATCCAGCAACACTCTGGAGCAGGGAATGCTCCCAACAGCAGCCCCCTCATGCAGGGTGCCACAGATCCCAGGGCTCTCCAGGTGCTGCACTGTTTGCCATGGGAGAGCACCCATGGGCACAGCTGCATGCAGCTTTTCTGCTGTTCCTGAACGTTTTTCTGTGTCCTATGTTTCAGGCCTTCCCCCTTGAGTCCCTTTGCCGTTGGTGGAGAAGACCTGGACCCTTTTGGGTGAGTATGGCTCTTGAAGCACACCCTGCTCTCCCTTTGGGGGATGCGGGGCGGTTGGAGACCACCAAAACAGTATCCAGCCAAGTGTCTCTGAGTGGGGGCAGTTGCTCAGTGCAAGTTGCTCAGTGAGGGACCAATTGACAGTTGCTGAAGCTCAATATGGTTCTAATATCATAATAAGATCCCGTCTCTTGCATAGATGATAGGTTGCAATCTGTGTCTGTTTAATAATCAGCTTGTATTCATTTAACAGACAGTAATTCCTGCAGTAAATCAAAGCTGAATACATCGTTAAGTGAATGTAAGCCTCTAATTTAAACCGTTACCAGCTGCTGTGTCTCCAGCCCAGCAGTCTGCAGAAGGGGAGGCTGAAAGCCGAGTTCACAGATTCTCAAGTCCTGTTTCAAGCCTCCCAGCTGTCTGAGGCTCTTGGAGAAAGCCTGGGCAGAGGCTGGGCTGTCTGGGAGACTGAGCTTCACAGATATATCCTTGATATTTGGTTTGGTCAGGGAAGGAGAACCTGTCATCTTCCACTCTAGTTAAAAGCACACAGTCAGACAATAACCAGCTTGTGGTGTCATTGTGGAGTGTCCTGCAGCCCAGAGGAGACTCCTCTTTGGAACCACCCTCCTGTGGGGACAGCATTTTTTCCCCTCTTGCAAGACTTGTTTCTCCATGGGTTTGGCTAGAAAAGGGACAGCTAAAAATGTCCCTGCTCAGCTGGAAAGAGAGGCCTGGAGCTGGGGGACTGGAAGGAAACCTGATTGCACCAGGGGAGGGGGTTCATTTTGGCGGAAGGGTGTCCCTGTTTCTCTTGCTGCCTCCAGCGCTTCATCAGAGATTTCTCTGTAAATGACAAAAAAAGATGGTAAATGGAAGCAGATTTGCGTGCTGACACCTGCCAGTGCTGGGACTGGAGACCCAGACTCCTAGGAATATGCTCATGGGACCTGGCTGTCCCGGGGCACTTTGGGCAGCTGTTCTAGCCTAATGGAACTCATTAGCACGGTTGTTAATGACTTGTAGGATGGCAGCGGTGTCCGGAGGCTCCAGCCGCATTTGCACAAAGCCGACCGTGAGGAATGGCACTCGCAGCGTGGGGCAGCTCCGAGGAGCTGCCGTGGCCAGAAAATGACTTCCAGGCAGTTCTTTGGAAAGGCTTGTGGGAAGCCAGCCGGCTCTTGCAACACTGAGCAGGGCAGGACGGGAAGCAGGGATGGAACGTGGGTCTGCAAAGAGGGCAAGCAGGTCTGGTGCTCCTTGAGGGAACAGCCAGCACCTCTGCTGTGGAGATAGGCTGAGAGAGCTGAGGTTGGTCAGCCTGGAGAAGAGAAGACTTCAGGGACACCTTAGAGCACCTTACAGTGCCCAGAGGGGCTCCAAAAAAGCTGGAGAGGGACTTTAGACAAGGGCCTGAAGTGACAGAACAAAGGGGAATGGCTCCCAATGACAGTAGGCCAAATTAGATCGGATTTTGGGAAGAAATTCTTTGCTGTGAGGATGATGAGACCCCAGACCTCTGGTTGTCCAGAGAAGCTGTGGCTGCCTCAGCACTGGAAGTGTTCAAGATTGCATGGGGCCTAGGCCAACTTGGTCTAGTGGAAGATATCCCTGCCTGTGGCTGGGGGTTGGAATGAAATGAGCTTTGAGGTCCCCTACTACTCAAACAATTCTGAGATTCTATGCAGGGCTCTCTGTCTTCCTGCTATGGGCTGCCTCACTGGCTGGTCTTGGGAGCTTTCCTTCCCACATAACCATGTGTCAGGTTAACCCCATGTTCCCATGCTCAGCATTTCTTCAGGTCTCTCCAGTGCCAATGTCATCTCATTCTCTGCCTTTTCTCTCTCCAGAGGTCGGAGTGGGGGAATGATTGTGGATCCCCTCCGCTCTGGCATCCCTCATCCTGGCATTGACCCATCCTCAGGCATCCCAGGCCGGCTTCCCCCAGGAGCTGTTCCACCAGGCGCCAGATTTGACCCCTTTGGCCCCATAGGAGTTGGGCGATCCGGGTAGGTCCTTGGCCATGCTGGTATTCCAGCCTGCTCCCAGCCTGCCACTGGATCCCAGCTCATCCCTGTTGCTGCAGGCCTGAGCTCTCACTTCTGTTTGACTCTGCTCTGAATTTCTTTCCAGGCCAGATCCTGACCACCTTCCTCCTCCAGGCTACGATGACATGTTCATGTGAGGAGTCACCACATGGCTGCTCATGAACAAGTTTTCTGGGAAGCAGGGGCACTTTGCCTCTTCACTCCTCATCTGACGGATGTGATCTTTCCAGCAGCGTTTTCCTTTTCTCCATTTTGGGCCACATTGCCTTGTGTCCCATCAGCTATAAAGGCTTCCCTGTTTGCAGAATGGAAGAGGAGGCAGTAGTAGGTCATTTCTTTCTCTGCTCCTCTGAGGGTGCCTGGCTGTTTGCACCCAGCAAGGTGGGAGTGTGGGGTGTGGCTCTCTGGGAACAGCCTGGGTGCTGCGGGATTTCTCTGCTTCTCTGGGGTGGCAGAGCTTGCTGCTGGGGTCCCACAAGTGGTGGGTGTGAGAAGGGAGCTGGCTCCTTGCTGCTCCTCTGCAGGAAACCACAGCAACCTCCTGAAGGGGACGGCTGGAGTAGGCTCCCCACAGAGTGGGGTTCTCGCTTTGTATCTGAGCAAGGCGCTGATTGAAGGGCTGGAAAGCCCAACCCACAGGGTCTCCATGGGCAGACCCCCAGCAGTAGCTGGGATTACGGCTGTGCCTGCTGGCTTTGAAGAGTGGCACCAGAAAAGCCTTTGATGTGCATGAGAAGAGACATAGATTGAATTCCTGGCTCACCTTGCCCCCTCTCTTCCCTGAAGCCATGGTGTTTTTCATTCCTGGGGTGTCTGTGAAGCCCTGCAGGCAGTGTGGTGAGGAGTGCCCGCTGGGCACTGCGTGGATCTGGAGTAAGAGAGAGGGGGCTGTGCAAAAGAGGTTTCTCAAACATGTTTTCCTACTGCCAGTCTTGTTGTGTGTGGCTCTGCCTGGCTGGCTTGGGATGGATGGGTGAGATCTGCTTGGCTTAGGCTTCTGAGCTCTCTAGAAGCCTCCTTTCCCTACAGATTCCCCAGCTCAGTTGAATTGGGCCTGCAGCTCATCTCTCCTGTCAGGGGCTCAAACTGTTTTTCTTCTCGTGTTTGATCTCTTGGAAGAATGTTCATAAGACTGAAATAAAAACCTGACAACAGTGTCGTGCTGGTGCATACTGGGGTGGCCCCTCTGTTCCCTGCTGTGCAAAGGGAAGCCCCAGAGCCCTTCCCGAGGCAGAGGATTCACATTGGGAACCCGCTTTGTACTTCCCCCTGAGCAGCAGCGCTTTTCCAGGAGGATGTAACTGTATTAGGAAAATGAAGTGGAGAGCAGCCCAGCCCTGCTCCTGCAGTAATTGCCTCTCCGGGGCATTGAGTGCTGTTGGAACACTGCACGCAGCTGCGTTGGCAGAAATATAAAGGGGGAAGGGATCCCCCCATCTATCTCTTTTCCCAAAAGGCTTTTTCCTTTTAAAACCTCTTTGCCTACAAATGCAGTTAATAAAGCTGTGTTATGGTGTGTGCCACCCTGGGCCCTGCACATGTGGGAGCAGGGAAGACCAGCTGGAGAAATCTGGTGCTGGGAGGCGTTGGAGCAACTCCTGCATCTCCCCAGAGCTTATGCATGCACCCCTATTTCTGGAGGGGCTGATTCTGAGCCCAGACCCACTGCACTACCCAGAGGTTTTTCAGGGGAAGTCCCACCTGCAGACCCACGGGTGGGCTGTGGGTAATGCCCACGACCAGAGCAGCATGGGAGGGATGGAGAGAGACCCAGGCTCGATGAGGCCATTGCTCTTGCTTGTCCCCCCTACCCACAGCTTCCTTCCAGGAGAAAGAAGCTCCCAACCTTGCTGCTGGGGTTGAAAGACTGGATGGGGGAGAGGAAACAGCTTTGGCCTCATCGAGAGGCCCTCTCTGCGGGGGGCGGCTGTTTTCTGCGCCTGAATTAATCATGTTCTGCGACCTACCAGGAGGGAGAGGCGCAGCCGGCTTTGATGGGGCTAATTAAAGCGAGTCAGCGCGGGGAGAGGCTTCGACAGGGCGAGGAACCGGCTTTTGTCTGCAGCGCCCGGCCCCGGCGGGTCCGGGGTGTTGTGCAGCTGGGAAACAGGTGGCAGAGGAGGGGAGGGGGTTCCAAAGGGGACAAGTGTCTGCTGCAGGCCTTTGCCTGAGCCTCTGGGCTCCCCGGGCTCAGCCATCCACTCTCCAGAAAGGATGGGTAAAACGAGGCAAGGATCCTCCTCTCCATGTCATAGGACACTGGGAACAGGAGACTGTCCCTACAGCTGGCTTGGGTGCTACCAAAGGAGCTGGAGCATGGCAGAGGTGGCTCCTGAGAACCAGTGGTGCCAAGCACATTCCTTATTCCATCTGTAAGGCTTGTGGCCAGCACAAACCCCATTCCCCGAGAATGGCTGGAGGACAGCTGCCCCCATTGCGGGTTTGTTCCACAGTGGCTGTGAGGGCCAGGTCTCCCTTTAGCAGGAGGAACAGTTCAGGCCCTCAGCCATGTGTCCCTGTCCCCAGCACTGCTGTCTGTGCCCTAAGCGACAGGAAACATTAATATGCACGGGAGCACGGTAACACACCCCGCGTTAATTTTTATGGGGAGGCTGTGAGGAGTGGCTGGGGCTGGGTGTGGGGTCTTGGCACAGGCTCTGCCTCCCTCCTCCCGCAGCAGCACTTCCACTACACGTTTGAAGAGAGGCACTGGATTATTGGTAATGG
Organism: Camarhynchus parvulus; assembly: GCF_901933205.1. Taxonomy (NCBI): domain Eukaryota; kingdom Metazoa; phylum Chordata; class Aves; order Passeriformes; family Thraupidae; genus Camarhynchus; species Camarhynchus parvulus. Next base: position 7,020,331 of record NC_044590.1, on the reverse strand, counting down.
CTCAGGATCTCCAGAGAGTCCTTCAGGCCATCTGCCAGCCCGCCCAGCCCACTGCACCTGCCTGCGTGCTCCCGATGGGATGGCAGAACCCCCGGCGTTGCTAATTACCCTGCAGCCGGTGCTACATCCTTGGATCCTGGATACAGGGAAGCCGTGTGTGTGTGTGGCCCAGCAGGAAAACAAAGCAGCCCCCGTTATATGGAACTGGGAAAGGCACTCTGGGCCCTCCCTGCTTGTTTTGCTCACTCTTGGCACAAAGAAAGACACCCCCAAAACACCAGCACTGGGGGACTGGAGAACCATTGACCCTCCTTCCACTCAGGCTGCACACCATCAGCCTTTCCCAGCCAGATTTTTCTCAGCACTCTGAAATATTTTGGATTGCTTTCTACTACTGCCCTGCACATTAAGCACCACATGCTAGTGCCTCTTTCCCAGTGCCTGCCAGAGTGATGAAGGGACAGCCAGGTCAGACAGCTCCATGTCTCTCTGCCACAGCCACCCTACACCTCAGCCTAGGGGAGGCTGTGTACGAGATCACATCCCAGCCCTTGAGGTCTCAGTGGAGAATCTGCTTTAATTGTGCTGTTCCTTTATGGTTTGTTCATTGTAAATATATCTCTATATATGTAGAGGCTTCCCCCCAGTCCTGCAGGACTCAAGGCACAGTCCAGCAACGTGCTGACAAAGCAATAACAGCCCCTTCCTGCAGTTTCTGGAGCAGCCTCATGGCCTAATCCATGGGAGTATTCCTTGTGCTCACATACAGCAGGTGCTTAACAGCTGTAACCTTCACCAGGCTCAGCTTTTCATCCTGAAAACACTCCTTCCATCTTATTTAAAGCAACAAAAAAGGGATGATTTCTCCATCTAACGGGTTTATTTTACTAATCCAGAAATGCAGGGCCAGTGCTGAGTTGCAGGAGGGACATCTGCCTTCTCAGGGCAGAGCCTTGCTTGGGAAGACTCAGAGCTCCCCCTTTCTCCCCTTTTTCTCTTCTTCCCTTTCCTTCCCTCTCTTCCCTCCCTCCCACAGCATCACCCCCTCCTCCACCCTAGAGTTCCTCAGTGACAGCCACAATGACATTTGCCCCTCCGTGTTCTCCTTGGACCCTTCATTTGGCCCCTCAGGCTCTGATTAAAGCCATTTGTCCCAAGGCTGTTGGGGACAGGCAGTGTTTGTCTGGGGACAGTGCGGCACAGCCACCCATTTCACTCCAAATGTGGTTTCATTCCAGGCAAGGGTGCCTGGGTTCCAGGATTGCAGGTGTGAGGTGATTCACAGTTGTTCCCTGGGATCCTACAATAAGTACAGAGCGTGGCTGGTGATGTGGTGACAGGGAGAGAGGCATGTGGCACTTCACAGCAGCAGGAGGAATAATCTGTGAAGCATTTTATGGAAACAGAGGGCAGAGGACACCATTCCCAGCATACAAGGAGACACTGGAAGCCCTGGAATAAAATCCAACCCAGGCAACCAGATGTAAAATTCACTTTTCTTTGTGTCAGGCTGTCTGGAGGGACTTGTCCCTGTCTGAGAATGTCTGAAGCGGGTAGCTTATGAGATAGATTGAAAACTGGTGGCAGTTCATGATAAACAGCACCTTTTGTGGGTCTGCATTTTCCAGTGGGATAATTATTTCCCTTTCCCAGCACAGTGCTCATACCCATTTCTCTTTCCACAGAACATTGTGCTTTAATGACGCTTCACATTTAATTCCCGAGACGCAATTTTGCCTTCACACCACAGACAATGGCCTTTGAATCAGCAGAAAGGCTGGCATGGGGACTCCCCAGCAGCAGCACTGCCAGGCCAGTGTGGGACACAGCCACCACGTCACCTCGAGGCCCTGAGAATCATCCACTCTCTTCTGTACAGAGCACCATGGGTTTGGAAGAGGCCATTCCAGGGCTGCTGGTGGTAGTGGGATGCTTGGCACGGTGCAGGTGTGTCCTGGCCTTCATCCTGCTGTGCAGAATGGAGCTGGTGGGGTGTGAGGGCTGGGGGGTGGCAGGGGGCTGGACCCCGCCCCACAGGTGTTGGGCATGCTTGCTGCCTCCTCTTCTGCCCAAAGCAGTGCAAGCACCAGCTCTGTGCCAGAGTTTTACAGGAAACTATTGCTAAAAATGGTCACTGATGGCAGAAACAGATCTGCAGGGAAGAGCAGTCAGGTCCTGGCTGTGGGAAGGAGCTCAGCCTCACATCCAGCCCAGGCTGCAACTGACCATGGCACAGAAATCCCGTGGCTGCCTTGGTTGTGCCAGTGCCATGATGCTGGTGGCAGGATCCCATCCAGGAAGGTGCTGGGGAGGCGACAGGAGGTCCCAAGGCCATGCTGTCCCAGTGCTGGTGGTGGTAGGGAACAACCCTGGCCAAGGCCATGCAGTCTGGTGCAAAACCCCAAAGCCTCATCAGTCTGGTGCTGCTGGGCTGGAGCGCCATTCAAGAAGGGTTCAAGGAGGTGGCAATGGTGGCTGAAGGCTGGTGTAGGCAAAGTTTCACCCAATGGTATCGGTGTTGGAGTGCAGCAGGGGGACCCCCTTTCTGCCAGTGGCGGGGGGTCCCTGGGGTGCGCCCAGCTAGGAGCCGGGCCCCTCGGGGGGCTGGGGTGGGGGGCTCAGCTGGCTCTCGAGCAGCGCCCGCGTCCCTTCAGCTGACAGCCTCCGCAGCCGCAGCCGTACCGAGCCATAGGTGCCGCCGGTGCGGCGGGCGGCCCGGGCGCGGCGGCGGGCGGCGGCGGCGGCCAGCAGCAGGGCGGCGAGCAGGAGCCCACCCAGGGCCAGCAGCGCCAGCCCGGCCACGGTGCAGCGGTCGAGGCGGGCGCGGAGCCGGGCTGCCCGAGCCTCCAGCCGCTCCATCTGCCGCGCCGGCACGGCGGGTCGGGCCGCGCCGCCCGCGGAACGGCCCCCGCCAGCACCACCAGCGCCGCGCCGCCCAGAGCGCAGCCCAGCGCCAGCGCCAGCCCTGGGCCCGCCGGCACCGGCCCCCCCGCGCCCGCACCGGCCCCCGCACCCGCCGCCGCCGCCTCGTCCGGGCTCCGCAGCTCCGCCGCCCGCGGGGACGCCATGGAACCGCCGCCGGCCTGCGCGGCCGAAGGTGAGCGGTGGAAGCGGGACGGGATGCTCCTCTGGGTCGGAGACGGGTTCCCGAACCGGGATGCTTCCCCAAACCAGAGCCGAACCCCGAGGGCGGGATGCTTCCCCTCCCCGGAGTCTCTTCCCCTGACCGGGCTACCAGCCCCACCCCGCAGGTCTCCGAACCAGGCTGCTCCTCCTCCTGGGATCCCGCTCAGCCGAACCGGGCAACCTTCGGAGCTGAGACCCCGCCCGGACTGTCCCCCTTCCCCGGTACCGACCCCCAGACCGGGCTGCTCTCCTTCCTGAACCCGGCACCTGCTTCTCCGGACCGGGTCGTCCCACCTGGCTCTCCCCCTTCCCAAACCAGGCTCCTACCTGGAGCGACCCACCTTCCCGAATCCGTCTGAAACCCCCTGTGGGGACCTGTGTCCCTGTGACTGCACTAAATTGCCCCTCACCGGACCCTCTTCTCCTGCCGGGGTGTGCCCTCTCGTTCCCCGCTCCCGCACCGGGCTGTGGCCCCGCTCCGCGCACCGGGCTCCGCTCCCGCTTCTCCGCTCGGTCTGCCCTCCCCGCCGATGCCCGCACCGAGCTGCCCCGCTTCCCTTCCCGGTCCCCCGCGTCGGGCTGCCTACCCCCGCCGCCTCCCCGGCTCCCCGGGCAGGTGCAGGTGCCGGTGCCGCCGCGGGGCGGGCGGTGGGTGCCCCGAGCTGCGGTCGCGCACGGCCGCCGCACGCACACGCACACACACACACGTACGGGGGGCACACACATGCACTCACATGCACACGCCCGGGTGCACACCGGCACCTGCTGTGCACGGACCCTGTGCGACAGGGGCCCCTTTGTGCACCCCCTCGGCACCGCCGGGACCCTCCCTGGGCACCCCGCGGGGCTGCGTGGGGAGGGGCTCTGGAGAGCACAGAGCAGCACGGTGGGTTTTGTGCGGGGTCTGCCTGGAGGATGTGTCCTCCACAACCAGCAGTCCCCTGTGGGACGTGAGGTGGAGCTGGGCTGGGGACACTGGGCTTGCAGCATGAGCATCCCCAGCCCCAAAGACAGCAGGGAGAGGTCCCATATGGACGTTGCCCAGGCTGTCCCCAGATTCCCGGAGAAAGTGGGGGTTGACCTGGGTTTGGGCCAGGTATGATATGCCCTAGCTTGGGACAGAGGAGATCCTGGCCCCTGCGGTCCTACCACAATCCCACTGAGCTTAATGCCCCCCCTACACACACAGACGCAGACAGACAGACAGACACAAACGTTATTTATTCCATTTTCCCAGAGCATTCATGTCAGTGCCTGCACTCTTCTTCTCCCTGACCTGGCACCAAAGCCAGGCACGTGCCCCAGCAGTGACCTGCTGGCAGCCACACACTTTCCCTCGTTTGTTAATACGATGTGGTCTATTTCCACATTTGGAGCAGCGCCTGGAGATGTGGATATAAATCCCAGCAATAGCTGGTGGGCTGCTGACAGCTGCTGGGAAGGTTTGTCCATCACTTTGCCATTACCTTCAACACCTTCACATGCTTCCAGCATCTCCACAAGCACACCCAGTGCTGCAGATGCTGGGTGAGCTCAGTGCTGGGGCTGCAGGGATGATGCTTGTGCCCTGCACCCTGTCCCCATCGTGTCCTGAACCCTGTTCCCGCACACAGTGTACTCCTCTGCAGCTACACTGCACTCTGTGTTATCCATAGTGTTTGGGCACTGCTCTGTATAGAGATGTGAGATGGGAGTTTCTTGCCACCTGTGCCATGACAGGGCAGGGATTTTCTCTGAAGTCTCTGTCAGGTACAGCTAAAATGGATAAAAAAAGGTCAGAGAGTTTTAGAGCATGCCACACAAATAAAGAGGTGCATTTGTGTTTTTTGAGGGCTGGACAGGTGCAACACGATCCAGGCTCAGCACCTATCCAGGCACAGTGTCTATCCATGATGCTGACTGGAGCACTCTAGACCAACACATGGCACCTCTCAGTCTCTGAGCTGCAGCAAGGGCATAGAGCTGCCATGGAAGGGGGCTTGGAATGAGATGATCTCTGAGGTGTCTTCCAACCCAAACCATTCCGTGACTTTGTGACTCTATGAAACACAGAGGCTTCCCAGCACAGTGTCCCCAGGGATGTAGCCAGAAGTGGGCCGAGAAAGAAGCAGAATTAAAAATAAATGTAAGTGCATCCCGACACGTTAACTACATTTAGAGAGTCTTTAGTACCAACCCACTCCGCAGGAAGGCAGGAGATGCTTGGAGACAAGTAGGTCATGGGACACAGATTGTCCCAAATCAGTAGGAAAAGATGGATTTGGAGCAGGCAGGCATATCTCTGTGAACAGATGGGCAGGAGCAGATCTGCTGCCTCACCATCACCAAATTCCCTGGGAAGACAGAACTGCCACCAGTTTGCTCCTGAGCAGAGCTGTGGTCAAGCCCTCTGTTCTGGAGCACCCAAGCCCTGAGGCTGCCCGTGCACCCAGGGATGCCAAGGTCAGGAGCCCGGCCAGGATGGGGATTTGTGAGGCAGAAGCAGAGGCACTCCTGCTGTGGCTCCCACCTGCAGGGGACAGGGCTGAGTCTGCCATGGAGTCAGGGCTCCATGCTGCCTGGGGGGGCTGCTCCTGCACCCCAATCCCACAGCAATGCTCGAGAGGCCACCTGTGAGCGATGAGGTGGAGGGATGCATCCTGCTGGCATTGCTGTTTGCACTGTGCTGCCCCAGGATCCCAGTGCCATTGCTGGATGGTTGCTGGAGGGGACCCCAGGCCTTTGAAAGGGCTTCAGGGTAGCCCAAAAACCTTCCCCAGCCTGATCCTAAGTGGCTGAGCATGAGGATGAGGGCTGGCAAAGGCCACTCCATCCCCAAGGTGCTGGCACTAAGAGAAGGGGAGGGAAGACTGAGACAGCCAAGACCTATGCTGCCAGTGCAGGAGCAAAGAGAGGAGACAGCCAAGGTCAGAGGGAGCACTGCCAAAATTCACAATGAAACTGCAGGAGTGCTGGAGGGGAGAGACAGACGACTTGGAAAGAAAAGGAAGGAGGAGGGGGGGAAGGAGTCTGGGAGATGGAACAGGGTGAAGGAGCCAGACGGGGAACCAGGGATGGGAACATGTAACTCCTCAGACAAAATGATTGAACGCTGATGAGAAGGACAGCAAATGGGAGCCTTAGGCAGGCAGAAGAGGACAGCAGGAGCAGGAATGTGATGGAGCTAGACAGGCTGTGGACCTGGCTCTGCTCCCTAATACAGCTCTGTGCAGCACAGCCCAATTTTGGGGAGTGCACAGCTGTCTGGTGCCCACTGGCAGTGCTGACCCCTATCCAGCCTCACCACCGAGGTGAAGTTTCATCCCTGCCTCCTTAGCATTCACAGCATCCCATGGCAGAGCAAGAACTCACAGCCAGCACGGCTCAAGGTGACTCAGAGGTCAGAGAAAAAGCAGCCAGGCAATTCAGGAGCTGGCTGTACATCACCGAGAGATCCAGCAATTTGGGAGGACCAGAGATGCCTGGCACATCACAGCCTCCCTGCCTGTCAGTGCCAGTCCTGTGTACCCCAGACACAACATCCCAGTGCTCCCCATGGATGAGGGGGGGCTCTGATCCAGCAATCTGCTCCTGGGAGCTGCTGCCACCAGCAAGGCAGGTAGGGCTGGACTTGAGCATTGGTGCTGGGGAAGGCTGGAGCTGCACGGTGGGCATCAATGAGGGTGGTTCCCCTCTTACAGGGCACGGAGTTCTCAGACAGGTTTGGTGCCCTGGATGGGTAGTGGATACCTGCTCTGGGGCTTGTGGGAGGTTCCTCCAAGTCCCTGTTGGGGATACACCGCTCCAAGGATGATTTATAGCAAAAAATCCCTCTCCTTCCCCAAACATCTGAGCTCCAGCCCAAAGGCAGCTGGAGGGATGGAGCCCTGCTTGCCACTATGACCAGATGCAGAGCCGCACTGGGATGAGGCTCAGCACTTTCCTGCTGATAATTAAGATCTCGTTATCTTCAGCTAACACCAGGGAGACAGGGAAAACCTCAGGTGCCTTGTGATACGGCAACAGCTGATGCTCCGGGCTGTGCCTGGGAGCAACGGGAGCTTCGCTTATTCTGCCTGAATATAAAGCACGGAAAGCATGAAACAGAGGGTGAAAAACTATTTTTTTTCCTGGCTGGTGACACCTAAGTGTGCAAACACACTGTCTTCTCTCAGGGGTGGCTGGAGCTGATGCAGGTGGAGGGCTGTGCACCTTTTGCCTTTCCCACCCTGCACAGAAGGCTGACCTGAGGCTCTGCTTTTTTTTGTTTGGCTTTTTTTGTTTTCTTCTGCAAATTTCCTTCACCAGGGGAGTTTTATCAGACGTGTCTGGAGCCACGCAGGAGCTGCTCACCTGCAGAGAAAGAGATGGGGCGGTGTCTGCAAAAGGGCTCTTGGAACGTCAAGGGTGAAAGGATCGGGAGGAGAAGGGGAGGAGCGGAGAGGAGAGGGACAGATGGATGGGGAGAATGAGATTGCTCTCCACTCTCATGAACCCAAAATGAGGGGTGCGACAACGTGTTCCCGGGCACGCGTGTCTCCTGCTGGTGAGCCCCAGGAAGGAGGGGGCCGTTTACAGCGGCAGGTCCCTGCCGAGGGCTCCGTGGCAGTGCGGGGCCGTGCCGAGTGGACACGGGCCCTGCGGGGGCTCTGAGGGCGGCCCCGCTGTGGGACCCCCCCGGCGCCTTCCCGCCCTCGGCCGAGCCGCGGCTGAGGCCTGAGGAGGGTCCGCCCGCCGAGCCCCCTCGCCCGCCGAGCCCCCTCGCCCGCCGAGCCCCCTCGCCGAGCCCCCTCAGCGCCGCCTGATCCCCCTCGATCCCCGGGGCTCCTCATCCCCGCAGGGCTCCTCAGCGGCCGGCTGTGCCCCTCCATCCTTCAGGATCCCGCTAAGTCCAACACGTCCCGCCTGGCATTGCTCAGGCCCCCTGTCCCCTCAGCGTCTTGGTCACCCCATCCCCTCAGGTCCTGCTAAATCCGCAGGGCCTGGGTGGCTCCCTCAGGCACCACCAAATCCACCCTGACCCATCCTCTAAGGATCCCGCCAAATCCCCCCTACCTGCCCTCTGAGGGTCTCGGTAAATCCTTTCATTCCCTCAGTGCTCTCGGGGTTCTCCCATTCCCTCAGCACCCAGCTGGGCGAGCCCAGCCCTTCTGAATCCCACTAAATCCGCACATCCCCTCAATATCTGCCTGGGTGCCCTGTCCCCTCTGATCCCATAAATCCTCTCATCCCCTTCAGTGCCTGGTTGTGTCCCCCCATCCCCTCAGATCCACTAAATTCCCCCTTGCCCATAGCCCCCGACTGGGTCCCCCATCCCCTCAGATTCAATTAAATCCCTAATCCCACTTGCTGCCCCAGGACCCATCTCCTGTTGCAAGGGGAAGAGCTCAGGGAATTTTGTCAGGGCTGCCCTGAGACCTTTAGCCAGGCACCATGTTCTACGTCCATTTGCTCATCAACAAGCGGGGGCCACTGGCCAAAATCTGGCTGGCTGCCCACTGGGAGAAGAAGCTGACCAAGGCACACATCTTTGAGTGCAATTTAGAGGCCACTGTCCAAAAAATCCTCTCCCCAAAGGTAGGCTGTGGCATGAGGAGGGATCTCCTGCAGAGTCCTGGGGTGGAGGTGTTGGTCTCTCGTAGAGAACTTTGTTATTTCTGTGTAATATTTTAGTGTTTTTGCCAAAAATACTAACTCCTGAACAATTTTTTTTTTTTAATTTAAATCCTCACAGTTTGCTATAGCTCTGCGAACATCTGGACACTTGCTCCTGGGGGTAGTGCGGATTTACAACAGGAAAGTAAAGTACCTCTTGGCAGACTGCAATGAAGCTCTGACCAAAATGAAGACAGCCTTTCGCCCAGGTATACACAAAATTCAGCATTTTTTCATGTGTGTCCTCTCATTTTAAAAGTTAATTTTGGGCTATTTCTGTTAAATACACATTACTGACCCCAAAAGAAACTGACCATACTATCACCTACTGCTGGTCTGGCTTAATTTAGTGCCATTTCAGGTCTTTGACTCCCTTAACAGAAGCAGTATCTTAAGTGGACTTACAAGAAGATGCTTGAGTTCAGCCTCCATTGCTAGATAATTAATTTTAATTTCTGATGACACCAACAACATGTCTAACAGTGTCAGTGCCAGACCTGACAATGTGTTTTGAGCTCTAGCCATGTAGACAGGGAGAAGGGAGCTGAGATGACTGGAGCCTTTTCCAACGGGCTCTGTATTTGTCATACTTAGGCAATAAATGGGAGGCACTGTTGTCTAAAAAAAAGCCTGAGAACACCAGTGTCTTGTGCCAGTTTTAATGTGCTTTGTGACCTGGTCTGTTTGCAAAATAGTCAATAATTACTCTGTATTATTCTCAAGGATATGATCACAGAATTATAGAATCACAGAACCATTTAGGCTGGAAAAGCCCTCCAAAACCCAGTCCAACTGTTCACCCAGCACTGCCAAGGCCACCACTAAGCCATGTCCCCCAATACCACATGTCTTTCAAATCCCTCCAGGGATGGTGACTCCAGCATTACTCTGGGCAGCCTGTGCCAGGGCTTGGAAACCCTTTTAGTGAAGAAATTTTCCCTTAATATGCAACTGAAATCTGCCAGCCACAACTGGTGGCTATTTTGGAGATAGATCTTATAGCAACTTGGAGAGCATCACACAGCTCAAGAGCACACAACAGTCACCACTGCTGCAACAGAGACTTCTATTTACCTAGATAGAAGGGGGGAGAAGAATCTCAGCAGAAGTGGTAAAATGCTGAAAGAGGCTGTTCAGGAATGCTGTGAAATCTGCATCAACAGAAATAGACAAAAGTGATCTGACTTTGAAATTAACCCTGTTCTGGGCATAAGGTTGGGTTGGATGACCTTGAGAGATCCCTCCTCATATGAATTTTTCCAGGATTCCCAAGTAATTGGCAGTCTGAGTACATAATTATTTGATGCTGGGGAACAGTGTTATGGAGACAGAGCAGATGAAAGGAAAACACAGTGGTTCATTTGCAGTGCTGTGAAAGACTCTGGGCTAGACATCAGCTGGGAGAACCTTCCAGGGACTTAAAGCAGCTGCTCACCAACACAAGTACTTGCATATTTCAGGTCCTGTTGCAGCAGACTCTTTTGTATCTGTCTGTAAAAAATAGATCATCTTAAGGACATGGAAACTGAAATTCCACTTTTGGGTGCCTAAGCTTTACCATTCTGTGATTTAGAATGGCAGCAGTCCCTCCTGACAGGTTTATGGGCTTATTATACCTACTTGGGAGACAGCACTACTTTTATTTTATTGATACTTCTTTTGTTATGTTGTCTGTTTATTTCAGGGCTTCTTGACCTTCCAGAAGAGAACTTTGAGGCTGCTTATCAGTCCATTACATTACCTGAAGAATTTCATGATTTTGAAGCACCACTTCCAGATGTAAAGTAAATGCTTCCCTAGTTTTTATTCATTCTTTTAGAATTTTCAGAAGTAAAAGCTATACACTTGCTGTTATCTGATTGAGACTCAGATTGGGTTGTTTTGATTTAATAACTGAATTCTCCTAAATTCTGAGCTCTATAGCCACAGGCATTGTGCTTTGGTAGTTTTCTTCAGTCCTTTAATCAACAGACCTTCACAATGTAATAATGTCTTGAACTTAGACTTCAGGATTCTAAATTGTCTGAGTGAAGGATGCAAACAGCTTTCTGAACCTCAAGAGAAGAGATAAAAATTAGTATTAATCCTCAAAGATGTGGCCAGTAACCTCACAGTGTTGCACTGTTCCACTGGGTAGCTTCATTTTGTTTCTGCTCCATTGCTCTCTGGGGCTGGGGTGTTTTATCAGCAATAGTCAGCCTGGCTCCTGAGAAAAAGCCAGCATATTTCTCAGGCTTTTTTGACACAAAGCAGCACTAATGTAGAAAACTGATAAAAAACAGGAGACTAAGTCATGTTTCTGATGGCTCTGATGCCCCAAAGGTCCAGGACAAGAGATTTCCATTGAGGGTTGCTCTGTACCTCCTCATAAATATGATTTGATGGGATCAGTAAGGGTTTATTATTTTGTAAGTACAGCTGCAATATAATATACTTTATTCAAGTGCCTCAGTGTGCTGACTCTGTAAAGGTGCCTTTTCTACCTGCCCAAGAGTTGTGTAATTTGATTTAAAAGATGTTTCGCTAATTAGTTGCCTTCTGACAAGGGTCTGGTAGGTACCAGGGCTTGGATGGGAACAAAATCACAAAGGCCAAGTTTACTGGCAAAAGGGAGGGGAGAAATGTGGGGATAAAATTGTGATAAAATGCCAGGATTGAAGGCTGTGTAGAAACAAGTTTTCACATTCTAGCTGAATGCTCAATGAGTTTCAGTTCACTCTATATTTTTATAATATTTTTTTCATCAGGGCCATTGATGTTGCTGAACATTTTACCTTGAATCAGAGCAGAGCTGAAGAAATCACACTTACAGAGGATTATGAAAGCAGTATACTTCTCTGTGATAGAAACTTTGGTGAGAGTAGTTGAGAAAGTGGACGAATTTCATAAGGGGAAGTGTGTTTTATGTGAGCCCTTTCCATGTGTGAAAAAACTGTGATTAAAGGTCCATTTGTTTCATGCTTTTGCTGATTGGCCTATTATGCTGTCTTAGGTTTAAAATTTTGTGTAAGCAATATTATCTGGTGTCAGAGACTGAGAACCAAACCAAACATTTCCTGCTTTTACTAAATTAGATAACATTGTGTATTCTTTGTTCCATTTGAGGTATGGGATGTCTTGCAACCTTTTAAAAATTACTTGAAAAATTAGGAAATTGATACATCTGAGTTTACAAAACTCACACAGATGAGATATCAGGAATTGTGTGTTCCCTCAGACGAAGAAGCAGAAGCCCTGAGGAGACAGAGCTTCTTTGAGGGCAGTGTCCTGACAAGCAGTAACAGTCTGGTGGCAGATCCCAACTCAGCCAGCACCAGCGGAGACAAATCTGTGCTGCATGAAGATGTTTACTGCTTCCAGGATGACCATTTTGGGGATGAGGACGATGCTGCAGATATGATTGGTAGGGTTTGCCACAGGCAAAGAGAATTGGTTCCTTTCCAAATATTTTTATTCTTACAGGAAAACAGTCAAGACAGCACCAAAGCGATTGTTGTCAAACATAAATTCTGTGTTAGTTGTTGTTTTCATACATATATTTTTCCTACTTGTCACTAAGCCTATGATCACTTAGACACTGCCAAGTCAAACTGGTTTAAAGGCTGTATTCATTATTTTAGAATTAAAGGCATTAACTTTATGTTTAATGTTTAACAATTAATTTCTGTTTTCAAAGGTGAAATAGTGCAGCATTTTTTATCCTTACTGTTGTAATAACAAAGGGGGCAAAGTAGTTTCTGCATCATTATGGCTTAGAGCATTTATGTAAACCTTACAGATTGATACCTGTTAACACTATTAAGGCCATATTAATAAAAAAAAAAGGGTGGAAATCTCAAACTTGGGACTAATCCCCTCCTTTGTGTGCTGCTGCAGACAGCCGCACCACTGACGGCCATCTGCAGAAGCTGAGCTTGCTTTCTTTGCAGAGTATTAACCTCAACTAACATTAGGCTGTATCAGACTATTTCATGACTACTAAGGCTTAGAATGATTAAAACTATGTGCTTTGTATTTAAGAACTCTTGTTGAGGGATGAGCAAAATGTCCTAGATAAAGACATTCTTGATGTGGAGGAAGCACGTCCTTTGTCACAAGATCTGCCAGAGAACAGCACAGCCAGTGAGTTTGCAGTGTCTGCTCCATCTCACATAAACCCTCTGTTCCTGTGTTAATGCCTAATGTCACTCACATTCAGCTTTTTGTAGTATCCTTGTGCCTTTTTCCTTTCTTCATTTATTTTGTTTTTTTTTTTCCCTAAACTGCTTCATCCACCATTTTAGGATAATTTTATTTGATTTAGGGATTCCAAATTTGTAACTTCACATTGCTTAGAAACACCTTCATGTGACATCCTGTTGGATATGCTGTTGGTCCACCCTGCTGCTCACAGCATGATGTCCCTTTTGAGGGGGAAAGAAACCCAAATAAGGCTGTCCTGTAACAGTGAACTTTCCTAGTGTGAGCTTAAAAGGTCTTTTCCAACAGAAACAATCCTGTGCTTCTATTTCTGGCTTCATATTTCTGCAACAAATGACACTTAAGTAGCTCATAAAGGTTCTGTTAATCTTCTTTTGGTTTGATGCTGATGAAAGGATTTAAGATAGCAAAAATTTCTCAGAAATAGTTATCAAAGCTTAATTTCTTACTCCCCCATCAGAGTGTTAGTTTAAAACAGAGAATTCTGGAACAGATTTAAAGTGATAGAGTGGCTCTTGCCTCTCCTTGCTCTATTGCTGGTGCTGCTTGTTCCTTTTCTGTTGACAGAGATGTCCCTACTGCCATGCACTTGCCTGGAACTGGAAACAGATAGGGATTGAAACTAAACACCTTTGGCCCTAAACACTTTCTGTTGTGTGGGTTTTTCTCCAGATTTGTCTCTGCTATGGCCTGGTCATTCTGGGATCAGTGAAGGGAAGTGTAGAGCATGAGCGTATGAGAAGGAACTGGTGAACATAAATGAGATTATAAACAAAACCACAGTTTCCTATTTCTCGCTGTTTTTGTCTGGTAGCATTCTCTGTCGTGTGATTGAGAAATTAGCCCATATTGTAACTTTTTTTTTAATTTGGGTTATTTGCTGGGTTTTCTTGCAGTTGAGTCCAACTGTGCAGACACCACTGTTAAGGATGGGAATCACACAATGAATGAGACAATCCTTTTGTTCCAGGAAGAAGGATTTGTGCTTGAGCCAGTTGATGATACAGGTTAGAAGCTGACCCAGTTTCTGATAAATGTTTGCATTAACTAGGTTTGGTTTGCTTCTTAGTAGTGAAAATACTTGCAATATAGATTTTTCCCACCTTAGATTTCATTTGCTCCTGCTGTCAGAGTTCCTTTTTACAGTAAATATTATACAAACCCAGTGCCAGGTTATTTATCTCAGCTGCCCAAATTTGTGCTTGCAGTTTCTTCCATGTACAAGTCAAGTTTTGTTGCTTTTCAGCTCTGGTAGCATTGCAAGCTTGAAGATTCACCAGAAAAACTTTAATTGCCAGTCACACATCAGTGACTTTTATATTTAAAATCACAATCCCAAAACTTTCAAAACATTGGTTTGTGAATTTTTAACAAGATCCAAGGTGAAGAGTATTACATTTCCTCTGCAGAGGAAATCTAAATGTCCCCTATCACATTGGTGGCTGTTTATGAATAAGCAAGCTCATGTTGACAGCAATATTTACAATATTGGAATTTTCTGGCCTGCCCAAATAATATCCAGGAAGTTATGGCTATATAACTAATCTGTGCCTTTCTTTTGTGTTTACATCTTGATTAAATTGCTAAAGGATTAAACTGACAAATACAGATATTAATTATGAGGTAATGAAACCTCTTGAGGGCATCAGCAGTTCCTGGAGCACTTAACTTCCTGATGGATTAAAGACAGCTTATTCAGTCTTGTTGCTCTATTCTGTGTTTTCATTATGTTGTCCTGTACCCAGCTCTTTATTAAAAGAGTCATTTGTCTTCCACAATTAAACATAAGGGAATTTCCAATAAAAGAATACAAAGAGTGAAAACTTCATAGAAACTTTTGAAGGACTGGCCTGTGCACTTGTGCTTTGATTTTCAAGTCTAGGCAGTGTTCAGAAGGTCGGCAGCCAGGTTGAATCACTGGGCTTTTTGGTGTGCCTAATGTCCTAGGAATAGACCTTAAGACTTGTTATTAATACTTGCTTTATGTAGCTGTCACCCAGAGGAAAAAAAAGCAAAGAAAGAGGAAGCTGCTGGTGGATGTAGAGAAGGAGCTGAGCTGCCAAACCATTTACAAGCAGCTCTCCAACTACACTGACCTCCTGGCCACGCTGGACCTTGCTCCCCCTACCAAGAAAACAATGATGTGGAAGGAGTGGGGAGGTGTGGATAAACTCCTGTCCCATTCTTCACAGCCTATGATTCATGCTCAGCTGCAAAAGGTAAACATCAGTTCCTTGTGGGGTCTGTGCCACTGTGTAGGTTCCAGGATTGTTGCAGAGCTGGGATCTGACTGAGAGAGATTTTGTAGACTCTGTTTGATCTGACGTTGGAGCTGGCTGCAGGTGTGCCCTGAGCATTGCTGTGTAGTACTGGTCAGCAGACACCTGATGGTTTGCACACTCACCACTAATTGTTTCATCATCTGGGGGGGTCAGAGCCTTAAACCTTCTGCACTCCAACAAGTGAAAAATTACAAAAGGAACATGAGAGCTGATGTTTCATTTCACACACCGGTGCCTGAATGATCTTATACTGACACACAACTTTTTACTTTTCTATCCATTTCTTTTATACTTTCTCATTTGTTCTATTGTTTTCTGGTTTATTTCCTCTTTGTAATCAATTTGAGGTATCTTTTGTTTATATTTATTTAAAGGCACATCAGACAGTAGTAGTAGAATATTGCTGATGGATTTGGAAGGGTTCACTGCAGCAGTGCAGCTTCACCACTTAGAGTCCAGCTGCAGAATTACAACTTGCTCTTTAAGAAGATGAAAACTGCAGATGTTTCTTTCTTTCATCCTTCCCTACTGCTTGGCTTCAAGAAAAATTATTCAAGCTGCCCCTAAGATGTTTTTTTTTCATGGAATTCATGTCAGAGCTGCAGAAAGCTATTGCTTAAAAACAAACAAAAAAAAATTGCAGATTTTCAGAGTGACCTAATTCAAATACTGAAATTCTGGGTTGCACTCATTAACATACAGCTCATATTCATATTTTGTGTTGATGTTTGTAAATAATCTGACATGATATTCTGAAAGCAAACAAAAAATAATTATTTTCAGTTGTTTGAAAAATGCTTCAAGACTGACAGATTTAAGATGAGAGCAAATGGAATATGGAGGATGTCTGAAATGAAAGAAGTGAGAAAAGAGCAAGATACTACAGGTAATATTTTAATTCTGTTCTGCAGAATTAGCTGTTAGAGAGTATTTTCTATTCTACATTATGTTTGAAAGACACAAGAGGTGTTGGTGTGCAGTATTACACAAATTACTTCTTTGCTGTTCTTTTGTTTCTTAGAAATTAAATGAAATCCAAGTTTTTTCTTCCTTGTGGCATAAGAAGATATTTTTGGTTTCATCTTTGGTTTCTCTAATTATCTCTGAAACTGCAGATTTGGGTAATGTTGCTTGTGGGGTTTGTTTCAATATAATTGAAAAAAATTAGCTTCCCACTTATCCTAAGCTTAATCAAACTTCTCTCCAAAATTCCAAATTAATGTAAATAGTTCTACTTGTATCTGGAAGATGTGTTTGGTTAATATCAGGCAAGAGGAAGTGTTCCATTTTAGATCTTCTGAGAAGGATGTATCCACTTTCATTCCTTTGCTCTGCTGGGAACCTAACCTGTCTCAAAAATTAATTAACAAACCCACCTCCTGTGAGTCCATAAAGGTCAACTTTCAGAAAAGGAAAACCTGCCTTGGAAGGTTCTTCTTCCATTATTCTGTTGGGAATGATACTTCTTCAATATTTGCTTATTCTGGCTCTTCCTCTCAAAGACTCTGAACTTCTGTGTGATTTTTGCTTTTCAGTGGGGTTTTTTTTAAGGATGGTGATTCACAGTAATTTCCTCTTCAACCTTGGTTTTCTGTTAATACAGAGATGCTGCCAGTAGAAGAGCCAAGTTACCTGCAGGAGCCAGCTCATTCCAAGACTGGGAGAAAAATTAGAAATGATTCCTTTATGTTGACATCACAGAATGACAGAAATGAAATCAATGAGAACTGTGGTGAAATTATAGTGAGCAGTTTTCCTCAGTTTTAGAGACCTAAGTGTGCCTATTGGTTCCACTTTTTGCTAAGGTTCCATTTAAAACATGTTAAGAAATTACTCATGTTTGGAAAGGATGCTAAAAACAGGCAAGAGAGCATTACGTAGCTTGTGTGATAAAAGTTTATTTATAATTTGGTAAACTCCCACAATGAATGAATGATTAATTAAAATGTTTATTAATCAGCATAAATTACAGTTTAATCACTAAGTATACATGAGAGCTTAATATAAAATATTAAATACTGTACTGAAGAGACAAATATAATCTTTATAAAGGATAAAACTTACATTTTGTGTGTCATCTTGAGGAAATACTCAAGCAATATCTCTTCCATCTTCACTTCTGCTAAAGGGCATTCTTTAGAGAATATGAGGCTCATTAATGTTGAAAAGTGATGAAATTGGAGCTAATGGCAGCAGAAAATGTGTGCTGCATGCCTGAACTCTGCCCATAGGTTTAGATTCATCTGTAGATAAATCCTACAGCAAGGTCCTTCCCTGTATCAGGAAAGACATGGTAGAAATAGCAGCTATTAACTTATTTTGAAAAACTTTATGACAATAAATTCTTTGAGAAGAAGTGTGTAAAGAGAACTGTACTGTGTGTATAAATGGCCAGGCCTAGTGATTGTCTTCTTCATGTTCACAGGAGGATGGAGCAGCTTTCTCTGAGAGCTCAAAAAATTCCCTGGCCCAAGAAGTTGAAGCACAGAAGGTGGAGGTGCCAGAGGTGTGTGTCCTAAGCTGATGGCCCTGGCTTTTTTCAGAAGAGAACCCTGTTTCTTAAAAAAAAAAAAAATAGCATTGTGAACTTCCAGGGAGTTTTGCTTCCTGTGAGAAGGAAATAATTTCAATTCTACCCTGCTGGTTCTGAGGATGTTCAGGTACTCTGAAACCAGGGCAGTCAGCTGCAGGCTTCAGAGGTTAAACCCAAAATCCCAAGCCAAATATCTGAATATCTCTTTAAGCCCCTGTCAGTACAAATCCTGTCAGAATCCCAGTCCCACAGAGCAGTACCTGGCTGTGGAGCTGCCTCACTGGGACCATGTTCATGTTGCACCTGAGCTATCTCTGAGCACAAAGCACACAGGTCCCATTCTTTCCTTTGTTTCACACAGCCTTGTATGAGCACAGAGGTGTCAGAGCCTCCAGATTCCCTGAGTTTGGCCATCCAGATATCCAGCTCTATCTGGATTTTGAGCCAGCCTGGAACTCCTGACCTTTTTCTCATGCTGTGTGACTTTTTACAAACCCTGACTAACTTTGTTTACTTCCTCTCAAGGAGCAAACAATGACTGGGAAAGACAATGAAGAAATAAGATGGGGCAAAAGAACTCTTCGGTTACAAAAAACTTTACAGGTACCAGTGCTGGATTTTGTTATTAGATACCAAAAAGCTGGTGTTGATTTCAGCTGAACCACATTAGAAAAGCTCTTCCTTCTACTGTCCATTGTGTCTCCCCTTCTCACTTGCAGCAGATGCTTTCTCTGGTATTTCTGTGGAAAATCAGGATTCTGGGTGCTTGATGTGTGATGTTCCTTTCCACAGCTGCTGGAATTACTAGAATTTTCTGAATGCTCTTTTTTAATATATTTCAAAAGTATATTGCAAATAGTAAATAAATATTTACACCTAGGTAAGCCTTTAAAAAACAAGAGATAACTGAGCCCACAGAACTGCTCAAGGATATTTATTGTTATCAATCACAAAGCATGATGGGAGCACTCCACTGGTGTAATGGAATTCTGTGGAATTGTAGCTTTTAGTAACACACATAAGTACCAACACTATTATGGCATTAAAATGTGAAAAGTCACTTCTATAAACACAGATGGAAGATAGCCAGAGAGGTTGTGGGCTCCCCATCTCTGGAAGTGTTCATGGCCAGGTTGGATGGGGCTTGGAACAACCTTGTCTAGTTGGAGATATCCAGGATGGGGGAATGAGATGGTGTTTGAGGCATTCAGGCAGAGATATTCCCTCTATGCAGTGCTCTCTCTTTGGACTCCATGGACTCCAGTTTTACTGGTGGAGAAGCTGACCTGACTGATTTCTCATTTCCCTCCTGCAGCAGCTGAAGAGATCAGGTGTGTGTTCCTTCAGTTTTCGGGAGCTCTGCCGGAGAAACACCCGGAAAGAAGCTGCAGCCATATTTTACATCTTTCTGGTGCTGAAGAAGCAGCAGGTCCTCGAGCTGCAGCAGCCCAAGCCCTTTGCTGACCTCACAGCCACTGCTGGGCCCATGTTTGACAAGATCAGATAAACTGATCAAAATACAGCTTGGGTTGCATTTTCTAGCAAACAGTTTTCCTGGAAAAAGGATGGACTGTCTTGTCAAGCTGTGGGAGATGAGCAGAGATCCCTGCCCTCTACACCACCCAGTCATGGCTGGTGCAGGGGTCCTGCCCCAGCTGATCACTACAGGGCTTATTATTAATATTTATAGTTACATGATGAGTTATATGATAGTTACACAATATGTTAATAAAATACCACTAAAATATATATTCTACGTAAGAGATTTACATTGTGAAAGATTTTATAGAAGTCCTCAAAGGAATTTTATAAAAATCCTCAAAGGAATTTTATAAAAGTCCTTCAAAACCTTTCTCAGAGGCTACCTTTGGAGCTTAAATTATTTTTGACAAGGCTTGTGTCTGTTAATTCTCTAATACCATCAGTAAGAGTTATCTTTTTACTCTCTGTAGCAAAAAAATTTAGATTATTTAAAATTGTTCCTGTCAAAGAACATTCAATATTTCATATTTTAAGATCTAGCAGGGTACCGTCTCCAGTGCTGCTTTTGTGTGTTCAGGCAGACAGAGGTTACACTGGCCCTAGAAGAGTCCAGAAGCTGCAGGCAGAAATTCTATTTCCTAGAAACCCTGCATTGTCAGATTTCACAGAGCTTTTTAACTTGTTAACACCTTTATTCATGTGTAGACCTATTTAAAAATGGATGTTAACTGAAATATTATTAGTTCTTTGCATTTTTATCTAATTTAGGATAAATTTAATCCCTTTTACTGTCATTTTCTGAAGCTCTTGGTTTCCAGCTGCCCTCCACCTGGAGGAGGGGTGGTTGTGCCCCACTCAGCTGCTTTGGTGCTCTGGGGACATCACTGTTCCTTCATGTGGAATCAATAAAAATCAGAAGATGTTTCCTTTGCTTGTTGGTGTTTCTTTTAAAGGATCAAATCCTATGGGTTCATCTCAGGGTCAGGGACTTGGTGATTTTACTTTAAATGGGAAAGGATGGGTGATGCTGTCACCTGACCTTCAGGTGTTCACTCACCTCAGTGACACCCCTGTTTCTCTGTGCCCCGTAATGTGTGTGCTTCCTGTCCCACAGGATTCGGGGAGGTTTGTTTTTCAGGGTCTGTTTAAGGGAGTAAAAAGGCTTTAAAAGAGGTGAAACCCCAGTGTGGGGCATGGGGTGGCCACTGGCTGTGGGGGTGTTCCAGCTGAGTGTCCTTTCTGAACAGGAATATTTGATTAAATAAATATTGGGCCTTTGCTGCTGTTCTCTGAGGGGTTCATTTTCTGGGTGTAAGGAAGGGAAAAGCATCCCTGTATGATAAAAACCTCTGAGTTTCCTGCAAAAGAAGCACTATTTTGGGTGGGAATAGGAGCATGGCTCAGGCCAAGGCTGGAACCAAGGGCAGTTCATCTTTTTCTTGTAGCAGGCCTGGCACTTCCAGAGCCAGGAGCTGACCTGGGAAAAGGGTTTGGGTTTGGTGAAAACATCTCCCTCTTTCCCTGCAGCAGGCCCAGTCTCCCTGGAGTGGTGCTCCCACTCTTCAGGTCAGAGTATCCTGGGAGACCAAGCACTGCAGACTGCAGAGGGAAGGAGAAACCATTTTTCTTTCCCAAAAGCCATCAGGAATGACTCTGCATCTCACAGCAGAGCTGCTGCCTGTGCCACATGGTCAGAGCTGCTCCAGTGGCAGCGGCTGTGATAACTCATTAATTTTCCTTTCAAGGAGAGAGGCTGTGCGTTGGATTCACCGCAAAAGAGGGAAACAAAAGGCAGCTGGAGGCGGGCAGGAATAAATGGGAGGCAGGAGATATATATACACTGAAAACAGTCTGTGTGTCAGGATAAATGAGGTACAGATCATGCAGGAAATAGTGCTGGAAGAAAGACTGACATGTATTTACCAAACAGGTTTGTCAAAACTCTGGAATAACCATGGGGGCGTGACAAAGGGAGCTGGCAATGTCTGGGAAGCACAATGGGCCTGGGGTCCAGACCCAAACTGGGCGCAGGTTCTACTCTGGCTGCGAATATTTCCCACATTAACATTTCCCTCCATAAATCCGTATGTGGATCCACACAGGCTGGGTGTTTGCAGCACAGGCACATGTTCATCTCTGACGCTCCTGGTCCCCACGGGGGTGTCCGCAGCCGACCTTGGGCGCTCCTGGCCGCGGGCACGGAGCTGCCCAGGAGCCGGTGCCCTGCTGCTCCCCGCGCAGGCTGCAGGACGCGGCGCGGGGGCTCCCGAGACGTTTCCTCCGCAAATAATTTGGGAAGGTTGATCTTGACAGTTACAGCAGGAAGCGTGTGGGAAGTGCCATGAGTAACCGGGCTGTGCTGGAGAACGGGACGTGCCGTGCCGTGCCGTGCCGTGCCAGCCGTCAGCCTCATCTCCCAAGCCCGGGACAGCAGCTCGGGGTGGTTGCTGCTGCTCCTCCGCCCCAACCCCGGCGATTAGGGCTGAGCCAGAGGGATTGAAATGGGGCGCAGAATTCCGGTTTTTTAATGACTTGACTTTATGAAAGTGCGTCACTAATTAGAGGCAGGGATCTCCTCGGAGCTGTACTGCTTAAAATGAAAACTACAACACTGGGGGGACGCCAAGGGCCGGGCGGCTGCAGCGCGGGGCCGCCCCAGCTCTCCCCCTTCCCTTCCTCCTCCTCCTCCTCCTCCGGGGTTAACGCGGGGCGAGGAGCCCAGGGCCACCGGGCACACGGCACACCCGGCCCGCGGGGCTTCTCAGACAGGGAGGGACCCCAAAATCCGGCTGGTTTCTTTTTTTGAGGTGGCTGTGCCGCTCCGACAGAGGGGAGTTGCCATAGAAACGGGGGGAAACCCGGCGGGGGGAGGCACCCGCGGCGCCGTCGCTTTAAGATCGCAGAGGAGGGAGCAAATTACGCAGCTGCACGGCTCATCCCTCCCTCCCTCCCTTTTCCATCCATCCTTCCCTCCCTCCCTTCGCCATCCCTCCCTCCTCCATCCCTCCCTCATCCCTCCAGCGCTCCCGGCCGCCCCGCCGCACCCATGGAGGCCGGCGCAGGTGATGGAGGCGGGGGAGGGCGCGGGGTGCGGGGTGGGGCGGGGGGCACCGCACCGGGCACCGCACCGGGTACCCCACCGGACCCCGCGCCGCCGCCGCCGCTCACCGTCCGCTCTCTCCCTTCCCCGGCAGGTCGCTGAGCCCCCCACCCCGGCGCTGCCGCCCCCGACATCGGCGGGGCCCCGCGCAGGTGAGCGGTGCGGGGCGCGGTGCGGGGGGCGCGGTGCGGGGCCGCCGTGACTCATCCCTTTCTGGCTGCAGTCCGGGCTGGGGGGAGGCGGGGGGCGCAGCCGGGGCTGCCAGCGCCGCTCCGCATCGGGGGGCGGGAGCGGGGGGGTTCCCGGGGCACAGGGTGCTCGGGGCGGGTCACGCATCGGGCCCGCAGCACACCCGCATTGCGTGTGCCAGACCCCCGCGGCACACACCAGAGCCGTGCTGCTGCACCAGAGCCCACGGCGTGCGCTGGACCCCCGAGGCACGCACTGCACCCACGTCTGACTTACCAGACCCATATCTATGTACCCTGACCCGCACTGCAAACCCACCTGGACCCCCCACCACACCCACCGGTCCTGCTGCACAGCCCTGGAGCCGTGTGACATGCACTAGACCCACACAGCAGCGCCAGCCATGCATTGCACTCACCGAACCTGCACTGCATCCTCCAGACCCACATCTCATGCACCTGACCCATTTCACGTGCACCAGACCCTCCCTGCACGCCCCAGACCCACCTTACACCCCCCAGTCCCTCACTGCAAGCACCAGACCCTCACTGCACACCCCAGACCCACACCTCATGTACCAGACCCTCCCTGCATCCACCAGCCCCACGTCACATGGACCAGACCCACATCACATGCACCAGACCATCCCTGCACGCCCCAAACCCTCCCTGCACACCCCAAACCCACATCTCCTGCACCAGACTCTCCCTTCAAGCACCAGCCCCACGTCTGCTGCTCGTGCAGCATCCCAAAGTATCTCCGGCACCATGGGGTGTTGCAGGAGCTGGGGCTGCTCTGCAGTTGACATTTTATTATTTAATGGCTTCATGCTCCATCTCCAAGGGACACAGGAACACCCCAGCGGGTTGGTGAGCTGGGTGTTCTGTTCTCTCCTCCCCACAAGGTCAGCGCTGTGGCTGTCGCACAGAACCCACTGCTGGGTGCCTGTTCTGCTTATAAAATCCATGTTCCCACCCTGTCTGGGCAACAGGCACGTTGTGCTATGCCACAAGATGCAAATCCTGGTGTCTGGGGGGTCCCAGGGTGGGGGTCAGAGGGGCAGTGCCCGTGCTCCCATCCCGAGGTGCTGCGGCAGGCAGGAGATGTGGTGTGTGGTTAAAGTAGGCCATTCCAGCGGTGTGGAGAGCAGGGCTAATCCCCCGGCACCGCCGTCATTCCCAGCCCTCGCTCAAGGTGGATGGTGGTTAGGGGAGACCTGCTTCCGCCGAGGCTCGGAGGGGAGGCGGAGCTGTTGCACTGGAAGCTGGGTTTGTCTTCCAGGTTTTTGCCTTCGTATCTCAAAGGAGTGGGCTGTTCCTTGTGCTTCGCACAGCTCGGCTCGGCTCCTGCCAGAGCACCTCTGCAGGATGGGCTGTGCAGTGGGATGTCACCTCCATCCCACCCTGCTGACCTTCCTGGCCTGGGGTGAGACCATGGGGTCTGCATCCTGGGTGTCCCACTCCTGCTGCCATGCTGCTACAGCACTTGCCATGGAGCTCTTTTCCCATTTCCCTTTGGCTGCAGAGTCCCCAGTGAGAGCCCAGCCTTTGCCCTCTGGTCAAGCACCTTGTTTTAGCTAATGAGGGCTGGGAATTGCCACCTCCCCATTTGGAGTTGCAGCCAGGTCAGCCGGAAAAGTGATGAGCTGCATAACCCGAGCTTTCCAAATGGTGTCTGTTTTCCTGTAATCTCTGGATGTCAAGTCAGCATTTTATAACAAACAGGAGAATAAAAGGAGATGCTCCTGCCTTTTGGAATGGGATACTGCCACTCTTAGCAACATTGATTTTTCTGGTGGTGTTGCATAAACGCCCCATGGGGTTTGTCTCTGCCCTGAGCTGGATTTAGCAGTGGCTTGGGCAGTGCTGGGTTAGCAGTTGGATTTGAAGGTATTAAAGGTATTTTCCTACCTAAATGAGTCTGTGATTCCATGATCTCCCTCTGCCTGGGACCCAGGTGAAGCTTTGGGATGAACCCATCTACACTGGAACAGAGGCTCCCAGCCTCTGGAGATATTGCCACATCCTTGTAATCTTCTCGGAGCAAAAGTAAAGCAATTCCTGTATCCCAAAAATCCCCCATGGCAGGAGGAGGAGTGGACACAGTCATGGATGCTTGCCCCCAGCTGCCCAGGTGGTGCCCCAGTGCTGACCCCCTCCTGCACCAGGGCTTCTGCCAGCCCTGGCTGCTGGATCCTGCTCTTTCCCATTGCAACCCAGCTGTATCCCAGTCCCTTTTCCAGTGCAAGTAGCCCTGGCATTGCCACTGTCCAGGACCAAGGGCTCTGCCCCCCATCAGCTGCTGCTTGTTGGCCACATCCAGCACTTTGCTTATTTTTAGAGTGTGGAAAAGCAGAGCCGGTGTCAGGAAGGCAGGGTAGATCTTTGGGAGCCCTTTTTGTTCCCTGGAAAAACAAAGCTGTGGTTTCCCTGTCTGTGTTCCCTCTGCTTTTAATCTTGCCCACCCTGGGAGGCTGAAGATGTCCCAGGGGACCCATGGGGACACCGTGGTTCTCTCCCAGGTCTCTGCAGTGGGTGAAGCTGCTCTCAGACGCTCGGGCTCAGTGCCACCATCGCAAAAGATTCCTCACACAGGATGTGCCAAGGGAAGCACAGGAATCCAGCAGCAGGCAGCATGATGGGAGCCTCGACAAAGGAAGCAGTGAGCGAGAAATCCAGGGAAATGTGGCAGCTGCTGGCACAGCAGTGTTGTGCTGAGGGTTGACACTGGCAGTGAGCTGCAGGCTGTCACACCTCTCTGTTCCCTGTGGGGATGGGGTGAGCTGGCAGCAGCTGGATCCCTCTGAATCCCACAGAAGCTGAGCTTTGGAAGCTGATGGGAGCAAACTCTTGAGCCTGCAGCCATGAAGCCCTCAGAGGAGCAAGCTGAGGAACCATCAGAGGCTTCACTGGGCCAGTGATGAGGCTCTCTCCAGAGGTCCTGTGTCCGTTTCCCATGTGAGAAGCATCTAGGAAGGGCCATACCTGCCCAGCCTGGTTTGTCCATCACTGGCACAGCCAGGGGATCCAGCAAGGAGTGGGGAAGTGGCAGGATTTGAGGTGAAGAAGCATCTTCTTCTGTGGGGCAGTGATCCAGCTGAGCCTGGGGAAATCTTCCTATGGAGCACCAGGGTGAGCTCCCACTCTGCCCCTGCTCTGCCATCCATCACTGTCCCAGTGTGATCAGTAGTTCAGCAGGAGCTGGGGACCCACTGGAAGATGAGTGTCACCCCCCTGGGACAGAGGCAGTGTGGGGGAGTTATCCTGATTCTGCATCCCAGCCCTCTGTGGGGGATCTTCTTTCTCATGCTGTAGCTCCAGCTGTTTCCTTATCAAGGCCCATTGCTTTTATTTATCAGGAATTTTCCAGGCTGATTCCACTGCATGGAACAAATCCTGGTTTGTGCTGTTGGTTGTAAAAGCTCTGCCCTTCTGCTCCACACGTGCTGGAGCCTCACAGGGAGTTTTGCTGTGAGCAGCACCAGCAGCACACCGGTATTTGCAATGGGCAGTGTCCACCCTGCTCAGCCCTCAAGCTGCATTTTAGGGGATTTGCAGGGGAGCTGGAGCACAAGCAGATGGTTTGCAGGACAGTGTCTGGATTTGGTGGAAGCTGGAGTGTCAGAGCCTGGCCCATGCTGGCATTGCCAGGCAGGAAGGGCAGACACAGGGGTGCTGTGCTGAGCAGGCCCTACAGCTCCCCCAGAATGGAGACAACCAGTGCCCCCCAGGTCACCTTGCTCTTGGTCCATGGATTGCCCTGACCACCCCTGCTGTGGAGACAGGCTGAGAGAGCTGGTGGAGCTCTGATGAGACCTTAAGAGCCTCTTCCACTGCCTAAAGGGGTTCCAAGAGAGCTGGAAAGAGACTTTGGACAAGGACATGGAGTGGCAGGACAAGGGAATGGCTTCCCACTGCTAGAGGGCAGGGTTAGATGGGATATTTGGAAAAAATCTTCCCTGGGAGGGTGGTGAGGCTCTGGCACAGGTTGCCCACAGAAGCTGTGGCTGCCCCATCCTTGGAAATGTTCAAGGCCAGGTTGGACAAGGCTTGGAACAGCCTGGGACAGTGGAAGGTGTCCCTGCCCATGGCAGAGGATTGGAATGAGATGGTTTTCAAGGTCCGTTCCAACCCAAACTATTCTCTGTTTTTAACCCCCTGCTATGGGCAGGGATGCCACCCATAGACCAGGGTTCATCCTGGATTTCTCCTCACTTTCCTAGTGGGGCTCCATTGGTGCTGCAGCTACTCACCCTGGTCCATCTGAGGGAGTAATTCTGAGTGCAGATCCGTGATTTCCTCTGCCTCTGGTAGCCACATGCCACATGGGAAGGTGTGTGTTCAGCTTTGGTGCTGAATCTGCCCATCCTGCCTGTCATGGGCAGCCTCTGGGCACAGTGAGGCCTCTGGGGACACTGAAGTGTCCTTTGGGAATAATGACAATTTATTATCATGGATTAAATTCCAGACACCCTGGGTGCTGTGGGAGGCATCAAGCCTCGGTGTGGGCACCAGGCAAGTCTGCAGCAGTGGGGAGAGAGGAGGAAATGAGGTCCCCAGACATGAGGCCAAATCCAGGTGTCCCCACAGAGCCATTCCAGGCTGTGATGCTGGCAGCAGGTGCCTGGGGTGTGGTGTGGGGTGCTCTCAGGAGCCCCATTGCTGGACACACATGTGCCACCTGCAGTGCTGGCACTTGCTGGGGCACAGAGGGACCCCTGCACAGAGCAGCGTGCCATGGGAGTGACCTTGACATGAGAGGGGAAGATCCAGGTCCAGCTGAGCTGATGATGGGCACCCCTGGGATTATACCAGATACCACTGGACTGCAGGGAGAGGGTGAGGAATCAACCCTCTCAAATCTCCCTAAATCCCTGCGGGAGAGCTGTGCTGCTGGAGGTGACAGAGAATCCTGGAGGATGCTCTGCCAGCCTGAGGCCACGCACAGCTCTCGGTGGATGCTGATTCACGCTGCTGCAGTAGCAGAGCTTGCTGCCCACTTGGGAGCAGTGATCCAGCAGGACAGAACACTGCCTTTCCCAGCCCAGGTCATCTCCAGGCAAATCCATCCCAGGTGGGAGCAGCAGGTTCCCCAAATCCTTCTTGCAGTGTCCCAGGGGTGCTGGCACCCCTCTGTCATGGGGCACTGTGCCTGCTGGGGCTTGGGACTTCACAGCATCAGTGCTCTGGGATTTTTGGTGCCCTGGTTTGGGGATCAGGGAGCAGCAAATCCTGGGCAGAGGAGGGACCTGGTCTGGCCAGGGTGGGTTTTGAGGTATCGTGGAAAAAACCATAACCTGGGGTTGCAGATGTAGAAGGGTACCTTGGGGTGAGCTGGGTGTGCCCCCCTTCCTGTGCTGCCTCCCCTGTTGTCCCACTCCTGGCACTCCCTGGAGCAGGGCCAGCAGCATGGAGTGTTTCCTGTCACCCATCGATTGTCTGTTGGCAGGTCCCATCTCCTGCACTGCTCTGCCAAAATCTGAGATAAATGCTGGCATTGGGAATAGGTCTGGGGATGGGGGGGCCCCGCGCTGCCCCCATCCCCATCGGTCTCTGGCAGTCTGGGAGCACAGTGGGGATCCCAGCAGTGCCATGGGGTGCTCAGCAGGATGTGGGTGCTGAGCAGATGCTTCCCTCATTCCCTCACATCCTGTGTGAGCCCG
The DNA here is from genome assembly GCF_901933205.1 of Camarhynchus parvulus. Taxonomy (NCBI): domain Eukaryota; kingdom Metazoa; phylum Chordata; class Aves; order Passeriformes; family Thraupidae; genus Camarhynchus; species Camarhynchus parvulus. The sequence goes on along the minus strand of NC_044590.1, from coordinate 6,992,123 downwards.
AGGTGCTGCAGGCCTCTGGATCTGGCCTATTTATTTACAGGAAAGGAGGCTCTGTGTTTCCCTAGGGATTAGCAGCTGCTGCCTCATCATGCAGGGATCTGTTCTTCCTCACCTGATTTCACTGCTGAATGGGGGATTTGCACTTAATTAAGGAAAAGCAGGCACCCAGCCCACTGCAGGGAGAGCTCCATGGCTGGGTCAGAGCCCTTGTACATCTCTGCCCCCAGGAATGCCCTACTACAGGCACTCTGGGTCCCTGTGGCATTGCCCTGCTTCCTGACAGGGATGGGCATCTGGGAGCAGGGGGAAGTTTGTCCCGTGGTGAGAAAGGGGCTCCAGACCATGGGCAGGCACCTGCTCTGCTTCTGATCTGCCTTTTAAATTAAGAACACCCTTGCCCTGTGCCCACAGGATCCTGGTGGGACCACAGGCATGCAGCATTCTGGCATTGCTGGGCTATGGGAGACAAGTGGGAAGCCCAGCCCAGATGTGCAGGGGGTGCTGTCCTCATGTGTCCCTGTACTGGTGGCCCTGGGGACTGTACTGATGCCCTGGTGCCAGGGCTCACCCCACAGGGGCCCCATCTCATCAGGGCCATTTTCCTGCCTTCACCTGCTCTCTCTGTTGCCTTTGCCTGCAGTTCCCTGTGCCCAGGAGCCGTGGCACTGTGGCCATGTCCGTGCCGGGGAGCAGACGCGCGTCCACGGGATCACGAAGGTGAATATGCTTCAGCCTCTGGCCTCGGGACTGGACTCCAGCACCTGCAGCCGGGATGAGACGCTCCCCACGATCCCCACACCTCCACCACCAGCTGCCACTTCGCAGCACCAACCCCCAGCCCAGCTTTCGGGGGTTTGCATGGCACTGCCCGCTGCACAGCACTTCCCTGTCCGTGCATGCAGCTCCCCGAGTGCTGCACGCCCTGTCCCTCTGTCCGTCTGTGCCACAGCCAGGACCAACCCCTCCGTCCGTCCAGGCGAAGGCAGGCAGTGGTGGAGAGCACTGGGTTGGGGCAATGAAACTGGGAGGTATGTTAGCCCTTGGAAAATGTCTCCTTGAGCTGAGTGGTAAAGAGAGAAAAAGAGGGAAAAAGCATTTGTTCCCCTGGCAATGTCTCCATGACCTGGAGTGCCACTATGGAGGTGCAGGCTCAGCGTGGGCAGGGAGAACAGGCAGAGCTGCCCACGTGTAGGTGATGCTCTGGCAGATGTGGCTGGAGCTATGCTGGGACCTGCTCCCAGGGGACTCTTATGGGGCTCCCAAGGGGCTTCAAGGGGATCCCAGGGGCTCCCAAGGTCCTCAGGGTGTGAGGATGCTGTGCCAGCATCCATGGGCTGCCAGGGAAGGGGGAGCGGGTGGAGGACATCTCCCCCAGCCGTGCCTTTGTGCCCGTCGCCATGTCCGTGCGATTTTGATCCCTGCTGTTTGTTTTGTCCTTTTGTCTTGTGTGTTCTCGGTGTGGTGGTTGGCAGTCGCGGGGTTTATGGACGGAGTGGCTTTGCCTCCTTCTTTAAGTCTTCAGCGCCCTCAGCCACTCGGCCTGAGACACAGCCTCTTCTCCCTGCCTCCAGGCGCCCCTCGCCCCCCGGGAGGGACACCTACGGCACCTCCTCGCTGAGCAGCAGCAGCAATTCTGGCTCCTGCAAGGGCAGCGACAGCAGCCCCACCCCAAGGTAACCCATCACCCGTGGCCCCAGGGCGGCTGCTGGGTGCCCCCGGGCAGGGGGAGCAGTCCCCCCGTGCTGCCGGTGCCGGTGCCAGCGGGGACAAGAGCGCAGGGGCCGCTGCAGCGAGGCTGGGCGCTTGGTGGCCGGGGGAGCCGGAGCTGCCGGAGCTGCTGGTGTGTCTCCACAGACCCTCACCACCCTCCTCCTCCAAACCTCTCCGCCGCCGTTGTTGTGTCGTCTCCCTCCCTGTCCCCCCGCCTGCCACCCGGGGATCCCCCGTCCCCTTCCCTCTGTCCTGCTGTGCCTGTGGCTTGCACGCTGTACGCTGCCTCCCGCCACTCCCGCATTCCAAGGA